>NC_022028.1:16902433-16912517 GCF_000317375.1 Microtus ochrogaster
CTTTAATGAAGAAATAAACTTACAGGACCGAGGTTCCCGTGCCCAATTTGTAAGTAAACATTCGCCCGAGGCAAGCCCGCCCCCTAAGGGGCTGGCTTAACCCTACAAAAGAGAGAGAGAGAGAGAGAGAGAGAGAGAGAGAGAGAGAGAGAGAGAGAGAGAGAGGAGAATAAGGGGCAAAGACAAGGGACAAAACTATAAACCTGTGTGGTAATGTTCAGATCAAATTTTTATTACAAAATCAGAATGACAATAATAAGAATTGATTTTACTGGACAAGGAAATGATAATCCCTTCTGATTCACTGTGTCTCAGTACCTTGCTTGATTGATATATTTGTAGCAAACCAGCATTTGACATTTAATATAACTCAAGTGCAACAGATAAAGTCCTAAGGAACAAAGAGAGTGAAATTGATTGGGAAGAGTAATGACAAATTGTATTGGTCAAGATTCTCTACAGAAAAAAAACCGAGAGAATGAGTATTTATTTGAAGAGGACCAACAGTGGCTCACACTAGAAAACCCAAGATCCTGTGAGTTGCTCAGTCTGTGAGGATGAGCCCCTTGGCAAGACCAACTTGGCCCTGGAGGCCTGAGGGATTCTCAAAGAGCATCTGGTCTTCTTCATAAGTCTTGAGAGAGCAGTGAAGGTGGGTTTTGATCAGCAGAGAGATGGAGCAGCAACTGGATAAGTGAACTTGCCAATGAGAGAGAAGAAGGTAGGCAGAAGCCAAGCTGCTTCTCTTCCACCTCTATTCATTATGACTACCAGTAGAAGGTGATGACCACTGGCCTTCCTACATCAGAAACTCTAATAAAGAAAATCCCTCACAAGAGTGGACAGCAGCTTGATTCTAGCTGATTCCCAGCAGGCTGACAACAAAGCCAAAGACTAAACATCAGAATAACATTCTTTAGCTTCCTGATGGAAAAAAATACCACTGCTTTAATCAATTGTTCTGCTTTATAATCACCCAGTTAATAACAATTATGTTATGGAGTATGGTAGAAATTTTTACTTAATTAAAATAAACAGATGAACACTGGAACTGTGTAATGGGCTATCTCTGCCTACTGGATTACACAGAATTGTGAATGACATTTTACAGGGAGATCCTCTATGTTACTGGCTTGATGAGGTACATAGCAGATTTGGGGAAACTTACATGACAAGGCCCTTAAGACCCTCCAGTCAGTAAGAAAGTGACTGACAAACTGCCAATATAGACAAAACAGTCTTTTAAATGTCCTGCTTCATGGAAAAGTCTGCCAGATATTATGGGCTTATATGCTGAAAATGGATGCCCCAATGTTACAAAAGAACTTTGAGTGACTGATCAGGAAGCAAGATGTCTCAGTCAATTCTAGACTTTTGGAAGTTGCTTACAATGTACTCCCTGTTTACTTAGGTAATATTATATCCCTCTGGAGTCTTTGATGCAGTTGAAGACAAATAGTTATGGTTATAGTTTCCCTTATGATAAAAGATAAGTTAGATATAAAACTTTAGACACACAAAGATAAAATAAATTATAAAATATTTTCTTTAGTTTTCCCAGATACAAATAGACTAACTATTATAACTGTAATTCTTAATACCTGTTTTGTTATATGTAATTTTACTATGTTAAAGTTAAAACCTTCATTTTTATTTAGACAGAAAAGGGGAGATAATGTGGGCTATTGATGTGGGATTCCCCTCTGTATATCATTGGTTAATAAAGAAGCTGCTTTAAACCAATGGCTTAACAGAATATAGCCAGGTTGGAAGAGATACATATAGAGAGAGAGAGATTAGAAGTCAATGAGAAGCCATGGAGCCACCAGAGTAAAAAGATGTGAACAGCCAGCTGGAACCCTGCCAGTAGGCCATGAGCCTCATGATAAAATATAAAATAACAGAAATGGATTAATTTAAGATATAAGAGTTAGCTAGCAATACTCTTAAGTGATTGGCCAAGCAGTAATTTAATTAATAGAGTTTTTGCTTGATTATTTCAGTTCTGGGCAGCAGGGAATGAACAAACGGCCCCTACTACAGGATGTCCTTCTGTATAGTGTTGTTTTTATTGATTAACGAATAAAGTTGCTTTGGCCTATGCAGGACAGAATATAGCCAAGCAGTAAGCAATATATAGAAAGAGTAGGTTCAGTCAAAGGGATACCATGTAGCTGCCAAAGGAGAAGAAAATGCCAGAATCTTACTGGTAGGCCACAACCTCCTGGTGATACATAGATTAATAGAAATGGATTAATTTAAGATGTAAAAGTTAGTTAATTAGAAACCTGAGCTAATAAACTAAACAGTATTGCCATTAATATAGTTTCTTTGTGATAATTTGGGTGGGTGGCTGAGAAATGAAAGAGCAGTCTCCACTAACAAACTACTTCTTGCTTTATTGCATTTAGACCATGTTGGTTCATGACTATGATGATTTCCATTCAAACTTTCCTCCTGGATACCATAATACCATAGTACACTGGAATTAGAGAGCTCAAATTAAGTAAAGTACTTTCTCAGTAGGATAAATAAAAAGTTTTAGACAATCAAAAATTTACTATAAGAACAACCCTTGTAAGAGTTGGGGAGGGGGTAAATTATGATCAAAATGAAATGTTTGAAATTCTCAAAAAAATAATTTTTAAAGAACACATAGTTATGATTATGGAAAGAACACTAGGAATAAGAATAGTGTCTTTTACCCTTCTTATGTGTAAAAGCATAATACCAGCCATAAATAGAGAATTCTTGCAATAACATCAAAGAAGACTGGCAGCAAGGGAAATGTCAGTCAGTTATGTATCTGTAGCCCAAGAATAAGGACTTCAGTCCAGATCTCCAGCACCTACATAACAAACTGAGATGTCAGTGTATTCTTGTAATGGCAATGCTGAGAGTTAAATCAAGAGGACATGGGCAGATCTACAAAGTTCTTTAGCTAGGCAGTCTAAATAAATCAGTAAGCTTCAGAGTCAGTGAGAGCCTTTGTCTCAAAAAAAAAAAAAAGAGTGACCAAAGATGATGCCAACCATTGGCCTACATGGGTGTGTATGCATACAAATGCACACACTAATACTAACAAGTACATACATATAAGTATATAGACACACAACTTACCATTCACCACACATACACATCATATTTACACAAAAAATAAAAACAAAATAACAAAAGTCAAATATAAGAATATGATCGCCAATGAAGCTGTGAGCAACTTTGATCCATCAAGAGAAACATGGACCAAATTAGAAATCAAAGTTCCACCCCTGTGACTACCACCTTCTTCTAGCAGATACCCACTCACTCTGGGGAAAGTCCTGAGCCTGACAAGGTCTTCACACAACCAATGCTGGAGGCTAAAAGCTAGCTCCATTCTCACTTTGCCAAGTTGAATCTCAACTCCACATTTATATCACAGGTTAAGCCAGGGCTTCCTTTCCTCTGTGTTTTTGCCTCTATAACAGTAGTGAGTATCTTGGAGGTTCCTTCCACTCTTATTTGAACTTCATGCTCTGAAACCTATGGAAAGCCAGCAAATAACAGCAGGTAATAAGCAGGAGGCCAAGCTGCTTGCTTCCTAGCATCACAGAACCAAAGAGAGAGAAGAGAAAATGAACCCTTAGTTCCCTTCAAGGACTAACCTCCCCCCAAATCTAAAACCTAAGGTGACATAATAAAAGATACTCTTACAGAAGTATGCCATAAACAGGAGTTGGGCAATGAATGAAATTAGTATCAGATGCCAGGGTCCATTCAAAAGTTGCAATGTAAACTTCTAAGTGAACTTGTCAAAGAATTTCCTAGCATGGTTGAATTAGTTCAATAATATAAAGTGCTGTCCACATACTATCTGTCAAGGCAGTCCACTTTCAAGAAGACAAATTTCAGGTAGAACAGTGCTAAGGGTATCTGGACCTTGACAACATTCCTCAGAAAATGTCATTCTGCTTTGAGCACCATTGCATGATTCTGGACAGTGTCCAACCTTTTTCATTCCACTATAAATCTGTGCTAGAATTTCCAAGCCCCTGTGGTTGCTCCTTTTAGAGAAGTCCAAATTGCATGTAGTGAAATTCAGTTTAGAAAGTGATACAGAAGAGTTATTCTGAGCATCCGAGTCTCCATGGACCTTGAACAAGCTGTTTCTAAAAGGGCACAGGAAGGTTAGCAAATTAAACAGATAATGTTTAAATCACTTTCTCCTTTCTGCACCAGGTGTTCTAAAATAGGTTAAACAATAATTTAAAAGAAGCATCAGGTTCAGGAGTACGTGCTGCATAACCACCGCCTTCAAAACTTTATCACTGACATATGCTAAAGAATTATCAACACTAACTTTAGGCTTTAATCGTAATCCTACCAGAAGCTATGCATTTATGAGTGTGTTTTGTCACACACTGAAGTCAGTAACTCCTGCATGTGGATGGGTCTGCTTTCTGTGGCACTGACTGCCCTGATGGATTTGATTCACTATTAACACACACGATCTTCTGATTTAATTCGGTTTCTGTCGCTTTGGTAAACATCACCACCAAAAGAAAAATCAGGGAGGAAGGGTTTTATTTCATCTCCCAGGTAATAGTTATAATTGAGGGATATCAGATAGGAGCTCAAGGCAGGAATTGAAGCAGAGGCCATAAGAGAATGCTGCTCACCGGCTTGCTTCCAATCACATATTCAGTACCTTTCCTTTTTTTTTTTAGATTTATTTATTGTATTAATTATTTATTATGTATACAACCTTCTGCCTCCATGTCTGCCTGCAGGCCAGAAGAGAGTGCCAGATCTCATTACAGATGGTTGTGAGCCACCATGTGGTTGCTGGGAATTGAACTCGGGACCTTTAGAAGAGCAGTCAGTGCTCTTAAACTCTGAGCCATCTCTCCAGCCCTTCAGTACCTTTCTTATATCACCCAGGTACTGTCTAGGAATGGTACCACCCACAATAGGCTGGAACTGTCTACATTAATCAACTATGAAGAAAATGACACCATGGACCACCCTAATGAAACCACTTCTTTGGTAGAGATTTTCGTTCTCCTTTCTCAGGTGTGTTGACTTGATAATCAAGATGAGCCATCACACATTCATGTGCTGTGGTAATAGTTCAAAAAATGCTTTCTGTAAAGTGCCAAGAAATAAATATTTTATACTTTGCTTTGCCAGCATTCAGTTCCCTTCTTATAGCTGAAAAACAGTCATGGACATTATGTTAATGAGTGGACATGGCTGTGTTCTAATAAAACTCTACTTCTAAAAGTGGTAACAGGCAAGATGTAGCCAGGGGCACCAAACGAAGGAAGAAAATAGATATATCAGTGTTTTTCAACCTAGGAAGTGCAGCTTGCATTGTTGTTTTATTTAATTATGCAATCTCCACAAAAATATATGTTTCTTACATTAAGGAACAAACATTATTTTCAGTGACCTATATGACGAGAAGTTAACTTTGGTTTCTTCTGATCTTTCAAGGATATCCTCCCTATTACCTTATGATATACGTGTATTTGTGATTTTTTGTGTGTGTTCAGAAGAAGCTGGGTTTCTCCATTTGTGAAGCATATAGTGAAATTCATTTAGCACGTCAAAATGAAGTAGGAACCATTTAACCTGACATGCTGATCACTGTCCCCTCACAGAGGAGAGTGAGGACACTGTGTCTCAGCCTTTCTTTTTATTCTATAACAAGTCACAAAGCCCCACAAATGATTTTCTTACCTTCACCTCATTTCATAGAGTCATGTCGCTCAACAGTGCCCACTGGGATCCTCTAGATATTATCCAGCCCAGATTACCCCTCATCAATCTCAACAGTCTCAACCACACTTCTAAGTACCAAGAGGAGGAAATAGCCTATTGTTGAACATTTTATTGGTATGCATTTAGGCAAAGAACATTCTCAGATGGATTTAACCCTTAGTTCCATTTCATTTTACCTGTGGAAAGGTTCTGTGAAACGCATGTGGGAATTGTCCTTTGTAGGAGTATACCAGGTTGATTTTGGTTAGCAGGCTCAGCAGGTTCTCTGCACATGGAAAGCTTTGGTCCTTGAGTTACACTGCTTCTGAAAGTGCCCAAACTACAGAAGGGTCTTCAAAGAGAAGAGGTTGGTTTCCCATGTGTTGGAAGATTCCCCAAATGCAATAGAAGATGTGCCAGTGGCATTCAGAACTCTGCTAGTTACTTGCTGAGACCACTTGGATATTCAAGGGAGAGGGATCAGGGCCATTTTTGTTGAACAAGTAGTTGTGAGACCTCTCTGAGGGACCAGCACAAGACACTGACTTTGTGGGAAATTCTGAAGTAATTAGGGTTTAAGAGACCACAGGCCATAAGGATGATATAGCCCCAGCTTATCCCCCGCAGAACCATTCTAGGAAATCTGTAAAGAGGATTTAAATAGCCCTTCAGAGGTATATACTGGTCATGTGTGTTGAAGGAGGCGCCTCATGTTGGTTCCCAGCTGCTCAGCCCTGAACTAATCACACACAAACTATATTATTTAGATCACTGCTTCTAATTAGCTCTAGCTTCTTATTGGCTAACTCTTACATCTTAATTTAACCCATTTCTATTAATATGTGTATCACCATGTGGCTGTGACTTACCAGCTAAAGTTCCATCTGGCTCCAGTAGGGCTAATATGGCTTCTCTCTGACTCCACCCTTCTTTCTCCCAGCATTCAGTTTAGTTTTCCCTGCCTAGCTCTGTTCTGTCCTGCTATAGGTCCAAATCAGTCCTTTATTAACCAATGGTAATCACAGCATACAGAAGAAAATCTCATATCATGTGTGAAACAATCAAGAAAAAGAATATGACATAGTATATAGATACAGGAGATAAAATGGGCCCCCAGACATCTCAATTGTACACAGCCCCTGTTTTAAGGGAGACAGGAAAATCCAACCTTGTTTCTAGCAAACTGTTAATGCACATGTGATTTTATAGCACTCCCTATCTCTCAACTTGTGTTAATTAATTTAGGACTTAGACATTTATCCGTACAGTCCTCTCACTAAAATCAGTTTGGACTGTATTAAATTCAAGTATAAAAGGATTTTTTTCTTCTGTCACTCTGGCCAAACTTATCTGTAGGACCTCTATTTACTTCCCATTAATAAAAACCATGCATGTTCCAGTGATTTCCATTAAGGTTTACATATTAAAATATATGCCCCACCTTAATCCTTCTATTTCACACTCAATCTAATGGTCACCAGCTTCCTGTCAGATTTGACAGGACCTCAAGTCCCAGATTACAGTGAGGAAGAGGCCATGTGTGGTCATTCCTGCCATCCTTCTACCCTTCTTCTACCTCTATTTATGTCTAACCCAAGACAGAAGGGATTTTCCTGGACCCATACAAATATTTTCATTTTCAGACAGTGCCTCCATGTCACTCAGCTAGCCTCAAACTCTGTGTCCTTCTGCCTTCATCTCCCCCAAATCCAGTGCCATGATTACATGTATGTACTGCCACATAGTACATGCTTCACAGATCTTTTTATTGACAGATGCTACATTGACTGTGTATTAACAGCAACAGAATCTCTTATTATACATGTGATCTTATTCAGCCTTGATCTGAGAGATCATACTGTTATCTGGTTGTCCAGCATGAAATATTCTTTTAGTTTGTTTCTCTTATTCTAGTGCCCCACAGCCCCTTACTTGTTGACATTTCATCTTTAGGCACCAGGGCTGATTTGTTCTGCTCTTATACATAACTTAAGGTGTCTTCACCTTTGCATATGTCATTTTTGTAACCTATAAGCTGTAGTCACCCTAAAGAGAGAAAAGCACATTGCAACCATAGAGTAGCTTCATATAAGCAATTCCTCCAGTCATTCCTGGCTAAAAATACTTAGGTAAGAGACCTGGTCCTATGATTTGTCATGTGATTTGTTGTAACTTTCTTGGTCCTTTCACAGATATTTACTTTATAAATAACATATATACATTTCTATTCTTTTGTACTAAAGGGCCCTAAAATCATACAAGCATCAAGGCCCTTCAAATCTAGATTTCCCTCAGAGACAATACCATGAGACAGGATATGGCAAGATAACCCAATGTCAGTATCTAAGTTACCTTTTGAAAGTCATGATTTTCATATAAGTATAATCATCATGTGTCAAAATTCTTTTTTAAGTTATCAGTGAAGGAACCAGCATGAAAGTAATACTAGCTCTAAGAGAATTTGAGAGAGGGTGGATTAACACTGAAAAAAATGCTTATACAAGATTCATTAGGTTAGAGACAAGACTGATTAGTAATTTTGTGGAAAAGCAGAGAAATGTGATGGGAAAGGACTCTCACCTCTGTATAGATCCACATAAACATCAACTTGAATATGAATCCACATATGACAATACCTACATTTGAACAAAGAGGGCAGATAGAACAGCAGAGAACCTGGATGTAGTATAATAATAAAAATGACACATTGAAGAGGACAGGAAGGACAATTTCAAATTATCTGCACCATCCCTTCCTCCATCATTAGACAGCACAGCAAAGAGGTAATTTCTACCTAGGGCAAAAGAGGGAAGAAAGAGTAGACCTTTGCCCAGGAGCCTAATGTTAAGACTATCTCAGTAAAACAGCAGAGGCAAGAGCCACACAGTGCCATTATCCAGGTCATTATCCACCATTATCCAGTGCTATCTCAAAGTGGTAGAGAAACAAGCACACGTTCTGGTTCACATTACTGTAGCCCGTATCACTGTGCCTAACTTTATAGACCTTTTGAGACCATAATAACAGGAAGACCTCAATGGCCATATAGATTACAACCCATCATAAGACTAACCTTGGTGATTAAAGGATTCTAGACTGTTGCAGGCTCAGCCGCAAACATCCTGAGCTTAGAGTATCCCCTAATATTTCACCAACTAGAGTAGCCACGGGCTTGGGAATGACAGAAGACCTGCCTGTGTTTTCTAGGCAGGCTTTCTGCTAACTGATATCCTATGATAAAGCCCAAGATAGAATAATACAAAACAAATACCCAATTATTCAAACAAATCACTAGCAGCTGACCTAAAGAGGTAGAGATAAGATTCAGCTAACTGAATCTTATAAAATAGTTTAAGACTACTACTATTAGCATAGCTATTAACAAAACCCTAAAGATAACATACTAGCAAGGACTTGGAGAAAGGAACATCTACACATCGTTTCATACAAAGTAAATTAGTAAATCCCTGTAAAAATATTCAATGTAGAACTATTGTATGGTCTAGCAATCCAATTGTGGATATTTATCCAAGTAATTTAAATCAGTACATTAAAGAGACATCTGCATTTTCATGCTCATCACAGTGCTACCCAATAAGCAAAATAATCAACTGATTAATGAAGAAAGAAAATACTGTATATAGAGACAGTAGGAGACTATTTTGCAAGGCCATATCTCAAGGCTCACCCCACCATCCCCAAAACACTATTTAACAATCAAAAAGAACAAAATTCTGTCATTTGTAGCAATATTTTCACATTAAATTGCTACATTAAATAAGCCAGGAACCAAAAAAAAATACCTCCCTAACTTTATTTATACTGGGACTCTTTGAAAATTGATTTCATAGGAGTAAAGAGTAAAACGGCTCTTAGCAGAGGCTGGGGAATGCAAGAAAATGGGAGGGACTGGAGTGTGTGTGTGTGTGTGTGTGTGTGTGTGTGTGTGTGTGTGAAATGCCAACTAGGAGAATAAGATTTGGTAAACTATTACACAGAACTATACATATACAATAACTTAACAAAATAATATAACTTAACAACATAGTATATGTTTCAAAATAGCTGTAAGAGAGGATCTTGAGAACTGTTTAAAATGATAAATAAGCCAAACATTTTTATTTACTTTTATACAATGTATGAGTATATAAAAACATCATACTGTCTCCATAAATAAGCTTAGGCTAACTAAAACTAAAAATACAGAATATTAAATATTGATCCAATTAAAAACACGTTTTTCTAGATAATTATATAGCCAATGAGTGGGCTTGTTAAACATATTCTCCAGTGTCACAGTAAAGAAACATTTACCTTATTTCTATTTTAAGAATTTTCTTTT
>NC_022028.1:16912617-16926381 GCF_000317375.1 Microtus ochrogaster
CTCTGTGGCTTTGGAGCCTGTCCTGGAACTCGCTCTGTAGACCAGGCTGGTCTCGAACTCACAGAGATCCGCCTGCCTCTGCCTCCCGAGTGCTGCTGGAACTAGCTCTTGCAGAGCAGGCTGGCCTCAAACTCACAAAGATCTGCCTGTCTTTGCCTCCCGAGTGCTGGGATTAAAGGTGTGTGCCACCACCAGCAGCCTAGTTTAGGAATTTTCTAAGCACCAGCCCTTTTTCTTTCTTCCCATCTGCATTTTTAAAATGTTCAACAAGGACAAAATTACCATAATCAAAATAAGATCTATAAAAATAGACCCATTTCAGCCTTGCAGGTATGTAGAGTTTTAGATTATCTGCTTCTCAGTTATGTCTATGCATAGCTACCAATAAATTGACAAGGAATTTCGTGGGATATATGATCACACTGTGAACTCAGGGGTTGCATTTGCATTAATTCAATAAAAATCAACCTTGGACAAGGAGGCAGAGCCAGCAACTAGTTGACAGAAAGTAATCATAGAGAGTCGGAGGAAGTCCAGAAAATGGATATAGAAATAACACCAGAAGTAGTAGGGAGGGACTTTGAGTGTGGCAATCCTTTTGGTTTGGAGTCACCAGAGATATGCTCTCCTTCTGAGACACTGGCGAAAAGGAAAGGTCAGCTAGTTGTTTCTCAACCTCTGAGATAGCAGGTTTTCACCCCAGCCTCCGACTTCTGAGTCAATATTGGTAAATAGAATGATAGAGATTTATTCACATTTGGTGGCAGTGGCAGGAGGCTGATAAGGGGGTACGCAGAAGTCCCACCAGGCCACTGCCTGAGAAGCAGGCCAGTAACTATGAAGCCTTAGTTACTGACTTAAACAACAGTAGATTCAGGTGCAATCACAGTGCCTGTGATAAAACAACAAAAGAATAAACATAATTTTATTAAGTACCTCAGCACCAGAGCCACACACATTCAGTGTGAGGACACTCGCATGAGCAAGCTGGCTGAACCTTACATGCACTTAAAACAGGGATGGAGACTTTGGGCTTCTGGGCAAAGAGGAGTAGTGCAGGGTGTGCAAATTGACGGGACAGAAAGTGCTGCCCACCATGAACAGGAAACCTTCCAGGTAAATCACTGTGTTAATCTCTCTCTCTCTCTCTCTCTCTCTCTCTCTCTCTCTCTCTCTCTCCCTCTCCCTCTCCCCCTCTCTCTCTCTCTCTCCCAGTGTCAGCCCCTAAACAAGAGGATGCCACAGAGAAGCTCTTCTCATCTGCTGGTGGATTATCCACAAATGGAGACATAAATATATAGTTATAAATTTTTTAACAAAAAGGGCAACATCTAGATATCTATCAATAGGTAAATAGATAAGGAAAATGTAACCCACATGAGTAACCAAATTTTGTTCAACCACAAGTAAATGAAAATTTAAGGAAAACAAATGGATCTGGAAGTTATTCATTGAGGTAGCTCAGATTTTAAAGAAAGCAGATGCTGCATGTTCTGTCTCATAATGGGTCCTAGCTTCTAATACACACAAACACACACACACACACACACACACACACGATTATGTGCATTTATTTAATGTGAGAGTAAGCAGGGATATAAGACAGGAATCTGAGGAGGAGGGAAGGAGAGAGGAGAACTTGAGGGAACTGGATAGTTGAGATGGAGGAAGAACAGAGATGAGAGCAAGGAAAGAGATATTTTGAGGGAGCCATTGTGGGGCTAGCAAGAAACCTGACACTAGAGAAATTCTCAGGAATCTAGCTAAGACCCTAAGCAATAGAGGAGAGGGTGCCCAAACTGGCCTTGTCCTGTAATTAGATAGATGGCTACCTTAAATATCACCATAGAACCTTTATCTAACAACTGATGGAAACAAATGCAGACATCCGCAGCAGAGCACTGGGCTGAGCTCCCATAGTCCAGTTGAAGAGTGGGAGGAGTGAGAAAATAAGCATACATGTCAAGATCACAAAGAGTTCACCCACTGAAACAGTTTACCTGAACTGATGGGAGCTCACCAGCTCCAACCAGACAGGGAAGGAACCAGCATAGGTCCAAACTAGACCCTCTGAATGTGGGTGACAGTTGTATGGCTGGGGCAGACTGCAAGGCCTCTGGCAGCAGCACCAGGATTTCTCCCTACTGCTTGTACTGGCTTTTTGGGAACCCATTCTCTTTGGATGGATACCTTGCTCAGCCTATATATAGTAGGGAGGGCCTTGGTTCTTCCCCAAAGCAATGCGCTTTACCCTCTCTGAGGAGTGGATCTCTGGGGTGGAATGGGAGGGAGGTGGAGGGGATGGGGGAGGGGAAGGAGTGGGAACTTGGATTGGTATGTAAAATAAAAAAGACAGTTTATTTTCTTTTAAAAAAATAACGTACAGCACAAAATGCAAAAAATAAGACAATAAACTAGAAATGGCAAGATGACAAAGGAAAAGAGGTTGAAAAAAGGTATACGGCAGACGGTGGCTAGATATGTGACTTTAAAAGGGAAAGAGGAAAAGTAGGCAGGATACAAACAGGTAATAGAGGAACGTGGAGGAAAAAAAGCACGAGGAAGATCAACCAAAGCAAAGTGTAGAACCGTCACTGCTCTGATGGTAATTTTAAAAATAAACTTTTGAAGAGCAGGGCAACCTCTCTGAGAAATTCCTGAGGCTGTGTATAACTCTACAACTTATCTGACCAGGCACCTCCATGCCAAAAAAAAAAAAAAAAATGCATTCATGAGTGGAATATTTTGAAGATCTGTGTATGTACAGAGGGAAAATAATATTGCCATGTGTTTGTAATTAGAATACACCCTTCTACCAAAAAAAATAACAAAAAAGAGAGTTTATATTCATGTGTACTTTGCGTGTAAGTGAGCTACTCAGAGAATGAGTACTGTTCCAGAGATGGCCCTGAATTCTCGCTTTTCTGGAAACTTCAGCAAAGAGACAACTTTCAGAGAAATGATAAGACAAGGGTGGACTTGGAGTCTGTTGAGGCTGCAAACAATTGGCGGGTGAAGGTTGGTTAGGAAAACTAAAGCTATGAACACTCTCCTGGTGTCTACTCAGGCCTGGGGGTTCTGAAGCTGTCTTCATTTAACTGCTGTCCTTCGGTCGGAAGTGTAGCACGACACCATTTGTCTCGGTAAATTCAGATTCTACAGGCAAATAAAGGAGGGTGAAGAGCTTCCTATGTCTATTTTTTTAAGTGTCTTAAGCTCAACAACTCATCATGTTCTCGTTCCCAAGCCATGATGTGAAGCAAAGATATAAAGTCTATTTACCAAAAGAAAAAGGAGAGAGACACTAGCTTGTTTTAGCTCTTTATTACTCCGAAGCAACAAGATATTATGGTGGCTTAGGGTTTTTTTATTATTTGTTTTCCATAATATCCGTGTCTGGAAATGATTTTTATGAAGGTCTGCTGGGTTAAAGCAGCGCATGTTCTTCAGGCCATTCATCTTCCCCATCTTCTGCTATAAGCACTCACAGAAGTTCTGCGGCATTAAGCAATGTAGTGAGCACAGGAGGCAGGCACATCAAGAGGTTGAACTCTGTTTTGCATACAGTCATCTCAGGTTTGTAAGACGCAGAGGAAAGAAGAATCAAATAAATTTATTTTTCTCTTATGTATGCAAAATGCAGGTTAAAATAACTCAGGTCCCACAACCGCTACTGTTTACCAATCTCTATTTCATTTCTTCTCTCCTTGTGTAAGCGCCAGGAGTGGTGAAAATGGATTGATAGGGGTCATTTATTCTTACCTGAAGACAGTGAAGGAACTTGCAGGGTTTTGAGTTGCTTATAAAGGTGGATCACATATTTGGAAAGCATAATTCTTGCCAATGTAAGTGTCAAAGAGCTCTTGGTAAAGCGCAACCGCAGCTTAAATTGATTTTCTAGCTGCTTTGAACACTGCCTTTCTTGAGTGTGGCAATGAAGGTTGAGTGTTTGTTTTAATGGAACACAAAGCATTTAGGTCGGATGCGAATCAGATTCATTAACCTATGGTTACTTGTATAGTTAATGTCTGTGAGAACTAATACAATGAAAAATGGGAAAAAAAAGTGTCATGTATGCCAATGTTTTTATTTCTCCAAGTGTTAAAATCCCAGGTTTGACCAGTGGGGGGAAAAAAATCACTGTCAAATTCCACACATTTTTTATGCCATATTTATGCAGCAAGGTCAAACAAGCAGGGGTGGGGGAAATCTCATCTTCAATTTTCTCTACCCTTAGGTAATAACACATGGAGAACTCATTTACCCTGATTGATCTTTCTGGGCAGAGGAGATCTCTGTAGCTTAAATCCCATCTGGACTTTGTCTTTTTTTCTTTTTTCTTATAGAATGCTAACAGACCATGGCTCTGGTTGCCCCTCCCACTCCCGTTCTCTGACTCCTCTCTCTTCTCTCTCCCTCCTCCAAAGATCAAATGAAATATGAACTGCTACTACAATTTCCTGCCCTTCCCAAACCATTTATTAATGTTTTTCATATGGAAAGATGAGTTAAAGCCTGCTTCTTTTCTGACTAGAAGCATTTGTTCTCGTCTTGAATATACATAGCTTACCACGGGCACATTGCATTTGTGCCGGGGAACAATGTTTTGACAAATGGACTAATCACTGTGATTTTTACATATAATTAGACACGCCACTGTTAAAATTGCATGAAGACCTTGGCAAACAGAGTGGAAGGAGGGCAGCATCAAAGCCGGAATAAAGTGTGTGGTATTCAAATCCCTTGGCTTTGCTTTAAGAGAAAGAGGTTAAATTTAGGAAGGAAACAAACCATTTTTTTTAAAAGAAAATTCAGCCATAGACCAGGTTTCCCAGCCTTCCAGTCTGTGCCTGGCCCATTTGCTAGTATATCATGTACCTTAGCAAAATTGCTGAACCTTTTATTCTACGAAAATGAAGGAAAAATTGCTTCCACCTGCCTGTCTAACCTCCAGTGATTTGAAGCCAAATGTTAAAACCTGCTAAAAGCTTGGTATACATGGACTACAGGGGGAAAATCTGGAAAATAAATTCAAGTATAATTTATTCTTTTTAAAAGAAAGTAATGACTTCAAAGGCATTTGCTCAGACGTTAATACTGCTAATGACTGTTCACTTAACAGTGATGAGTTTCTGTCCCTGCTTTGGACTTGATACATTGCACTGTTCTAACACCTCCTTATCTGAAAAAAAAAAATGGTATTTGAAAATATCTTTCTTAGGAATTTTAAAATGTGTTAATTCAAAAATCCTAATGCAGATAAGATAAAGAGTGGTTCTCTGATTTTTAATGCTGTACAAAATTATTACATGCACAGCACATTTATAGTACATCACTAATCAGTGTTGTAAATGAATTGATGCAGTAACTGTTTTCAGCAATTCTGACTTAAAAATTGTACATATATATATAGAGAGAGAGAGAGAAAGAGAGAGAGAGAGAGAGAGAGAGAGAGAGAGAGAGATTGTGGTTTCATTGTTGAAGCTTAGTCTAGCACGCAATAGTTTTGGACTTTCCCTGCACTCTTGCATAAGTAACTAACCAGTTCTGGAGTTCTGGAGTCTGCCTCACTAATGCATAAGCACTAATAAGTTCTGAACCTCACTTTCAGCTTTAGTGTCTTAGGATTTAAACTAAACTGGGGTTTCCAAATGGCTTTTCAGGACATATAAATAAGTATTTTCCTTCCATGGAAAATTATCAATAGCTTGTGAGTCCAGCTCATAAAACTATCTCCCAAGGTTCAGGCCAGATACCACGGCTTAGTGAAAGGAACTTAGAAAAATTCTTATCTAAGAGATTACAGAATGAACTCACAAACAGGCTGTTGGAGCATGTTCTTTATTCTTCTACTGGCTTTAATTCTACCTCGGTAACTTCTGGTTCTCCTTCATCTCTGTTCTCTGTTCCAACTCTCTGTTTCGATTCTGTAGTTATAAATCTTTTTCTTATCCTTTATTTCAATTTTCCCTTCTTCTCTCTTCCTCTCACCTAGATCCACTTTTTTAAACAGGAGGTTGAGCAATAATAAAAAATTACAAGAATTGTGCCTCATTTGTCAAAAGCACATTCCTCTGGGTGAGTGATAAGGCCAGAGCCCTTTACTATGGCAACACAAAGTTTCAAGGTTTCTGGAGTAAGATCGTGAACAAAGGCAGGAGTACAGTGCCTAGTGAGATAAGCATTAAGACATGGGTCTTTTATCAACTAGAATTGGCAGATGAAGAATTGGCATGGTTTGTAGGCTGTTTTGTGTAAATAACCTCGGTTAGACTGATTTTGTATATAACTGCAATGATTTTTACTTAAGATCCATTTACAAAAACCTTTAGTCTAGTTTGAACTTGCTTGCTCTGAGGTAAAAATGAGCTAATTGTATGCAGTTTTCCTTAGACTGAGGAGAAATTGTTATTTTCTTATGTTAGTCTGAGTAAAAGGAACAAAGCAGGCTTTAAGCGTCTCACAGTCCACGTGGGACAATAAACCTAGTTATGAAGCATGTCCTAGTATGTCCTCTATATATCAAAGTTATACAGACTAATGAGAAGTCATCTTCTTGACCATCCACAGATATGTGTGTGCTGCCTAGATGGAATTTTTTCATAAGATAAACACACAAGCGGTGGAAAACCCCCAAAGCTGCTCTTAGGGAAGAAATGAAGTGACTCATGAGCGAAATTACAGACAGAGACAAACAGTTGTCTACAGCTGGTGACCCCAAAGTCTGTGCAAAGTGGGGCTCCCCATCAGGGAATCAGTTATCTCGTAGGTCGGCCTCTAACAGAAAATAGGAGACGGGGGAGAAATGCTCCAAAGACAAATCACCATGCTCCCGTATACCCTCACTCCTGTCTTGATGCCTCACGATGTATTTCAGCATCTTAAAGAAGTTACATACTTTTAAAGTTTAATTTTATTTAGAAGTCTAAGTGTATCTCAGCTGCCTCGCCACAAAACACCAACGAGACCATTTTTTTCTGGGAATGCCTATTAACACAGAACGCCCTCTCAGAAACAGGGTGTAAAAATGCTGCCATATCATTGGGACCAGGATCTATCCCAGGTGCATGAACTGGCTCTCTGGAGCCCATTCCCTATGGTGGATGCCTTGCTCAGCCTTGATGCAGCGGAGAGGGGCTTGGTCCTGCCTCAATTTAATGTGCCAGGATTTGCTGATTTCCCATGGGAAGCCTTACCCTTTCTGAGGAGTTGGTGGGGGTGGGGGTGGGGGAAGGTGAAGTGAGAATGGGAATGGAGGAGGGAGGGTAACTGTGGTTGGTATGTAAAGTGAATAAAAAATTTTTAAAAAGGAAAATGCTTCCAGATGATAAACATAAGACACAAGTAGCTTCTTGCTTTGTTGGACACATCCATACTAGAGGGTAGGAAAATATCTTGAGTTCAGTGAGCTTTAATACCGTGAATCCCTTCTTCATACTTGATTCTGGCTGTAGCAGGCTTTAACAAGTACTTTACTCTCTTTTCTCCTAGACTAATAGGAAATTACAGCAAATGCAGCTTTACTGCGATAGGAAGGTCTAAAAGTCATCTTGACCTTGGGAATGATATGGATGCCAGACCTATGAAATAGGAGTGTCCAAGAATATACCCACCCAGCTTTTCCTTTTGCTCTTTCAAAAAACTGCTCTGGGCTTTTTTCTTTCTTTTTTATCCAGGCTACTATCCACACAGGAAGGCAAATGAAAAGATGTTCTAGACTTTAATGTGAGCCAAAAATGGTTAGGACATATTTGCTGAATGTTTTTTTTTTCTTTTTTTTTCCCCAAGGAGGGAACACTAGACTGAGGGAGGCATATTGGCAAAG
This sequence comes from Microtus ochrogaster, assembly GCF_000317375.1. Classification (NCBI taxonomy): domain Eukaryota; kingdom Metazoa; phylum Chordata; class Mammalia; order Rodentia; family Cricetidae; genus Microtus; species Microtus ochrogaster. Next base: position 16,920,443 of record NC_022028.1, read on the forward strand.
CAACAAAAAAAAAAAAAAAGGAAAAAAATCAGAATTCACTTATGGACTCAGGATCATATAAAGGTGAAGAAGTTACAGCTCATCTTGAGTGTGGGCCACCCATTGCTCCATCCAGGCACTTCCACCAAACACACAAGGGGACCTCTTTTAAAAGAATGCAGACATGGACAGGCTTATGGTCTCTGTCTATTACTTATTTTTCTCCTTACTATAAGCAAATAACTGGCAAGAAACAATTTGAGAAAAAAATACTTCATTTTGGTTTATAGAAAGACATAGTCTACCCTGATGGACAAGGCATCACAGCAGAAGCAAGAGGATGGATGACTGGCTAGTCACATGGTCACATGGCTACATTGACAGTCAGGAAGCAGAGACTGCGAGGAAATGGCACCAGATTAGAAAGCCTCAAGTCTGTCCTAGTGATTTATTTCTTCCATCAAGGTTCCACCTCTAATTTCTCAAACAGCCCCTCCATTGGGAAGCAACTGCTCAAGCACATGACCCTCTGGGAGATATTTCACATTCAAACCACAAGCCTCTGAACTGGAGGGCATAGAGCCAGCTGAGATTTCTCTTCCCATATCCTAGGGCAGTGGTCAGCCTCACCCTTACCACTAAGTGATATGGGCACATGAAACATCCCAGAATGTTCTTTTCACTGTAAATCACCAAGCCTGTTCAAATCCTAAACATATAAGGGTCCTTCTAACAAGATCACTTATAGTCTAGAAGTATATTATCTGATTTAAATGTTGAAGGAATGCATGTGGTTGTTACTATATATTAAGCAATATTTTCTCGTTTCATAATGTACACCAGTGTAAGATGTAGATAGGACAAATTGAGGGATCTTACTAAGACAAAGCAAATAAAAGCTTTATTGGAAAATAAATCATCCTCAAGTTGAATCTATCTCTTGGATGTTTTCATGGGGATAGTTCTTTGGTTCTCGGCTTGACAATTTTTGTTTGATTATTATTTTGATTTTATTGCTGATCTATTTTGTAACTGTAAATTTGTAAAATTTTGTTCAATAGGAATGAGAAATATTTCTTTCCAATGTAAAAATGTACTAAAAGTTATAGTTTATGGCCCTAGTGGACATTAACTAGTTTTATCTCTAACTCAGCAAAGTTGTCTTTCTATTGATATGAGCATGGTCTGGAATTAGTTCTGATATATTACTGATTCCCTCATTAGTTACTTAGTCAAATAAAATCTTGAACTTTTTCATGCAATGCTTACAATACAACAGAAGTATGATTCACCAGTATGAAATTATACCTCAGCTGGATCATTTTCTACATTAATTTCGCACAGTAGCTTTATATGAAGGAAAACACATTAGATTGATGTGTATCAATGTGAAGAGACAAGTTACTGTCAACTTTCTTGTCTCAAGACTGAAAGAAAGGATATCTTTTCTCCTCCAGGAAGATGTGTCCCATCACGCCACAGTTAGTCTCTCGTAGACTATAGGTAGCTTCATGTATAAGTCAGCTTATTTATACAGGGTCTTTCACTCAGCCTAACGCTTTCCAGATACATCTTGAAATTTTTATACAATATACTTGAATTTGCCTTTGTCAGTGAAGTAAGGTAGAATAATGAAGTGTGTGTTATGGATTTAGAACTCTGATTTATAGTAAGCCATGTTCTCATCATCTCCCTACTTCTGCAAGAAAAAAATTGTCTCCTGCTTCTCCTCCATTGCCACATGCACCAGCATCAAGCACATGAGCAAGGACACAAGAGGAATCAGGGTGAGTTTCACGTATTCCATATGCTAAGCTCCAAGCTAAGGCTGTACTTTCACCTTAATGGTATCTGCTTTTAGAACAAAATGAATCACAATATTCATGCCTTATGTGATTTAAAGATCCCATACTGGTTACTAATTGCTATGGTGACACACAGAATATGATCAGTCTTAGTCAGTCTATAGAAACTGCTAAAATACCACCTTTGCATAGAATTTGCAGACAGTAGTTGAAATAAAACATTTTCATTCTTTCCTTTAAGTTCAAACTTATGGAAGACAGAGTGGGGTGCTACCTTAAATGTAATTTTCTTGTTAAGTTTATTTAGTTTTGGTTTTTTAAGATAGGGTCTTTCTGTGTAACAGCCCTGGCTGAACTGGAACTCACTTTGTAGACCAGGCTGGCTTCAAACTCATAGAGATCCACCTACCTCTGCCTCCCAAGTGCTAGGATTAAAAGCATGCACCACCACAGCCCAGCGAAGCAGCTCCCCATCTTTGGTGGACTCTCTCTGCCTCCCTACAGTCTTCACTCTCTAGAAACTTCTCCAGCCCTGCTGTCTGTTTGCTCTGTTTCTACACTTCCCTCTGGGCCAGGTTTGCATTGTTCTCAATTTTTGTTTCTAAATAAATTTAAACACTGAAATGCTTTAAATATTCTTTACTGATGTATGAGTTTCATATGATAAAATTATCTTTAGGTGAAGAGACTTTTGTCTTTAGGGCATTGCAATAAAGACGCAAAACAAGAGCTACTCTGACAGTCATTTTGCAAGGAAAAGGGTAGAACAAGTAAATCATAATTCCATATACTCAAAAAGTTAACAGAGATGAGCATGCTGTATAGTGTACAGGGGCTAGAGCATATTGATGCTCCATTGAAAACCTTGTCACCATTAATTCTGTTAGTATCGTGACAGTACAGATGTGTAAGTATTTGTGTATATCACACTGTGTTCCTTAAAGGCAAACTCAATCTGAATGCACTGCACCATTAGGTAAAAGCTACATATTACTTTATGCACCTCAAAGCACATTTGATATATTACAAACCTAGTGTTCACATAGTCCTACCAAGTTCTTGTCCTGTTGGATTCCAACTAAAACATATAAAGCTGCCAAGTAAGGCAAAACACCAATGAAATATCTGAACTGCCTAGCATGGCTGGCTGGAAACTTGGTTGTGGTGAACATCATGCTTTCTGAGCCCGTTTTAGAGACTTTCGCACTGAGAGGAAGACTGAAGTTTATCAGGGGTCATCTAGCAGGAGAGATTTTATTAGAGTTTTGAGAATGGTCTGAAATATTCTGCCATCAGCTTTCTAGTCCTGGCGAAAAGAGGGCTGCAGATCTCATAGCTAATATTCAAACTGAAATTGGACCACAGAGATATGAGAAATCAGTTCGGCATCAAGGGGTTTCCATCCTCCCACACTTGCTCTTCCAACTGCAATCTCAATCCCACAGGGGATTTTTATTTTTATTCAGTTTATGGGGTAAGAAAAAAAATGGTTTACACATTCCCTGCATCCCCACCCCAAGTGCTAGAGAAACCTGTATATCCGGCTATGAATCATCATGTCAAAGACTCAGACAAACCCATACAGAAATGAATAATTTGTATGTCCTTATAAACACTGCCGTATAAACTATTGCTTCCTTATCAGAAAACGAAAGACCTTTTCAAATATTTGCATCAATAATATTTTTTCTGAACACTGAGTACATTTCAGAAAATATTTCTTTAAAAAATATTTCTTTAAAAAAAGCAGAGGTTGTTAAATTAAAATAGTCCCAAATAGCAGCCATCATTATAGGAGACAATCACAGAAGGTATGTCTTAAAAAGGGGGTCACTTTTATTACCATTGGCTGAAGCAGGAAACTATTTATCATTATGTAGTAGTGACTCCAGTGTCCAGAAAACACCATAATTTCATATAACCTTAAACTACACTGCAAAGCCAAGCAAATCACTGTTGGGTAACTCTTCAAACATACTGCTTTCAAATGCCCCTTTTTGCCTCTAAGAGGAATGACATCTGAATACCACCCTCAACCCAGCTGTAAGAAGCCAAAATAAAATTACTTGTGTAGAAAAGCTTTGCAAGACACGGACATGTAAACATAAGGATGTTTTCTTTTACAGGTAATGTTGAAAAAGTACTCAAAGCCTTTTTTGATTTGTTCAAGCAGCTTCTATATACCCATGGGGACTAATTATAGACTTCCTATCTTTCCAAAATACTCACAGATTTATTTTGATAGATTTTAAGAGCACTGAAACACTGATACATGTCCCCCCTCCCAAAAAATGATCAAAGCTCTCTTTGGATTCGCTTGTGTCAAAACCATAGATGTGTTTTTGATACAAATATTGAGTGAGATAAATTCCTGTGATTGGTGAGAAACAGTATCATCCCTGTTAGAGACAACAAGAGTAGGTAGCTCTCTCAGTGTTTTATAACCATATTACACTGCATTTAGCATCAAAAGCAGTGCCTCTGTACCTCAGATATCATCCTGTCAGGGAGAGGATAAGAAAAATCAAAACAGATAACTAGTGCAATAGCCGGCATCCATCTTTGGAAGCTTCCTACCCCTGGGAGTTACCTTGGTCCGGATTCCACCTCAGGGAAAGCCTGCCAAACAGTGACCCCTCCCCAGGGAGAGTCAAAAAGACCTGCCAAATGGTGGACCACTTCCACAAGCTGTTTAGACTGCCACCCAGAAAAGGAACACGTGGTCTCTGGGTTTTACGTGGTCCCCTGCTCTCTCTCTTTCTCGCCATGTTTTCCTGGCCACCTGGGAGTGCTACATTAAATGTGGGCATCTTTTACTTAGTCTAATTTTGTCTGATTAAAATTATCTACATGGGTGGAGAGGCGCCTCCTAAGAAATATACCTAACATATAGAGGTCTCAGCTCTCCCCTTCCCACATCACACCATGCCCATAGGAAGTAGCCAGACTTGAGCCGATGCCCTTTTATCCAAAGAGAGCCTCACTTCAACTCCCTGTTACCCCTTATACAAAGAGTCTGGAGTGCAATACCCAGCATCTGTCTTTGGAAGCCCCCTCCCTCTGGGAGTTGCCTTGGTCGGAACTCCACCTCAGGGAAAGCCCACCAAGCAGTGACCCCTCACCAGGGATGGTCAAAAAACCCATCAAGCATTGGACCTCTCCTATAGGCTATTTAGGCTACGGCCAAAATAAGGAACACATGGTTTCCCCCTCTCTTTCTTTCTCACCGTGTTTTCCCGACCACCCGGGAGCGCTGCATTAAACGTGAGCATCTTTCATTCAGTCTAATTTGGTCTGGTAGAAATTATTTGTGTTGATGGAGGGGCTCTTTAAGAAATATACCTAACAACTAGCATCATTGATTACTTACAACCCTAACTGTGTGCATTATACCAGTTAATCCTTGCAACAATGCTATCATGTTTGAGCTGTGATTAGTTTTACTGTATTAGTGGCAAAACTAAGGCAAAGAGAAGCTAAATAGTCAACCCAAGATCATGTCAGTGCTTCAAAAAAGTTTAAACCTTGGAAAAATCCACTTAGCTTTTACCACACACAGTACTTGTGTGTGCATGCAAAGTCCATGAAAAGGCTTTCACTACTGCTAGTAGTTGATCAGCTATCAGTTTTCATGATGCTGATTAGTTAAATTATGTAATTGTTTTGATGGACATTTGTGAAGATGGACTTTTGTTAAAGCTCATCTGATACAAAACAAAGAAACTAAGGTTCCCGAAAGGAAAATCATTCATTCAAGATCATAGACTAGGTATCAAAATCAGCTTAAGTGAGATTTAAAGTGACTCTGTTAGAACCCTACACCCTGCACCCACTCAAGAACGGCATGTTAGTGTGCTAAATCTCCATTATCGTTTTTACATGACAGTCATGATGGTCTCCACTACAGGCCATGTCTCCTGAATCTCACTTATTCCTGCTTTGTAGTCATAGCTAATGAGGTTTCAGACACTCCCTTCCTCCCCTCTGATTTTTCAAAGGTATACCACGGAGATCCAGAAACCAAATTTTGGTGCTAGTTAAGTGTCTTATTGAAGTCATCCAAATGAATTCAGCTGACAGACATCATTTTCAGTTCCACAAAAGTCTTTCTGTGTGTGTATATATACATATATGTATATTTGCAGATATTAGAAC
>NC_022028.1:16927121-16929524 GCF_000317375.1 Microtus ochrogaster
AGGGGTGCTGCTTACTGGCTTATTCCTCATGACTTCTTCAGCCTGCTTTCTTATAGAACACAGAATCCATGGAGGACACAACCCACAATGGGCTGTGCCCTCACATCAATCACTAATTAAGAAATGCCATATCTGATGAAGACATTTACTCAATTGAAGCTCCCTCTTTACTCATGACTCCAGATTGTGCCAAGATGTCATAAAACTAAGCAGCAGAAGATTGTAATATAATGGCATCATTTTTCCTATATACCCCTCCTTGTTCTCCCTCAAATTTATGGCCTCTTTTTTTTCAAGTGTTGTTACACGTGCGTGTGTGTGTGTGTGTGTGTGTGTGTGTGTGTGTGTGTGTATCCTGAATGCTTTCTCCCTGAGCACTAACTTTTGTGGTTAAGAGAAGATGCCATGCAAGCTTCCAAAGAAGGGAAGCAGCCAACTATGACAGCTATGAGTCACAGCAATGACCAGCATGGCACAAAAACCCTAAGGGTGCAATAATGGAACATACCTTTGGCAGAAGCTAACAGCTCTCTAATTGGACCCAAGCTGCCTTTTAAAGGCAACAGATTCTATATGGCTATAGTAAACAAGTAGAGAAAGCAAAGACCTGATTCATCTCAACAGCAAGAATCTGGGACACTAGGTTAAGCAAACACAGTCACCATGGTGGAAAGATTGCTTTTGTCTCAGAATCTGACAGTATCTGTTGGCAAAATGTGTCCGTAACGATAGCTCTGTACTCGCTGGTTTCATTTCTCCGTGACTCCGTCTATTGGAGCCTGAAATTGTCACTCTCTTTGGCTAACTGCTAAATCACAAGCAATAAAGAAGCTGGTTATTGTTTTAATTGCACTAACAAGAGAAGGCATATGAGGAAAAAATTCACGTTTCACTCCACTTGCCTTTCATTTGTGGACCCGCCATCCTGATTTATTTGAGACTTATGCCACTCCAGCCTCAGAACTAAATTATATAGTCAGTTTTCAGCTTCGACAAATCCTCTCCGGGTCCTGCTGTGTTTCTTTAATGGCAAGGACTGGTGCCTTCCATCTGTAAGGGGAGCATGTTTTGCATGTGAACTACCACAGGGCAGAAAGACCACTGGCAGGAAGGAACTGCAGTTCAATAATTCCTTCCCTTTCTGCTCTATGCTTGCTTTTATTTCTTGTAAACACTTAGGAATGGAAATCAGAAAATTGATTAGAAAGAAATGTGGTTTTTTTCTAACTATGGTATTGAAAAAGTGAATATTTGTTTGGTATGTAAATAGTTGAGAGCAGACTATTATTGTTTCATACAGATTCTGCAACAGGCTCTAAGATCTGGTCTGATCTGGCTTGTGTATAATCTAGCTGTTGCCTGACACAACACCCTTTGTCCTCTTGTTGATGTCCGTTTAGCCTGATACAGACACAAGTTCATCCTAGCTATGAGAGAGTCTACTGAGAATACATAAGAATTTCAATTGTGTCTCAAATTAAAATAGGGGAAGAAGTCAAAGCTCCCACTGGGAGTGGAGAACTGATTATTATCCTTTATATTGGCCTAAAGGTAGAATTATATTCTCCTTATACTCTATTTTCCCCAAATTGAATTTAATCTTCCTTCCACTGGGCAGAGTAACAATAACAATATAACTCACAGCCACCTACAGATGGAATCATCTTTGCAAATGTCTGCTAGGAGCAAGAGAGACAAACCTGGAGTTCACACTAAAGACCCAGAGCTCAGAAAACATAAATCTTACAGCTGTTCCATGTGAGAGTGGATACTTCTTTACCAGCAGCAATTTCATTTTGCTTGCAGTTTATGAAATTTAAATAAAATTAAAACTATTGGAAAAGCAAATTTTACAATAGTATATTCAAGCTATTTTCTTCTCATAAAAGAAAAGAGTTCTCCTCCTCCTCCTCCTCCTTCTTTTAATCATCATCATCTTCTTCTTCTTCCTAATGTTAGTGAGATGTCAGTTACTATATTCTTAGTAAGAAGAGAAGAAAGAAATTGATGCCCAGGTTTGTGGCAGACATTTGCAATGTCACTTCGTCCAGATTCGGAAATGCCATCTTCCAATCCTATGAACAGGCTTCTCTAGAAACATAGAGCAGCACTTCCTTGTTAGTGTCTCTGTTGCTTGTTTGTTTTTAGTTAAAAAGCTATTTCCATTAAAGAGTTGTCACCAAAGGAAATAAAAATAACTTCTATTAGTTCAAATGTAATCAGTTCAGTTTAGCATTCAGACCAAGCTGAAAAGTAGAACCAGTCTTCAACAGCATCCCACTAAGAACTAACCACAAAACCAAACATAATCCTGGTTGTAAAAGATACACAACCTCATTAATATGTGAAATACAAGAAACTATAAAATGGTGTATTGTAGCAGGCTTTCTTTTGGGCCACCAA
>NC_022028.1:16929875-16957925 GCF_000317375.1 Microtus ochrogaster
TTATCCTCTCTGCATGTCATCTTGCCTATTCGTCTACTGCCTAGCTATTGGCCATTTAGCATTTTACTGTACCAATCATTTGCCTTAGGCAGGCAAGATGAAAGAGCAACACATCTTTATATAATTAAATAAATGCAGCATAAAGAATCAATACACCTTTACATAATCAAACAAATGCAGAATAAACAAATATAACACATCTTTGCCTAGTTAAATACATTTTCCAGAACAGTGGATTCTTCATGATGGAATTCTTGTGGCAATGCTGGCACCCACTGGCACAACTACTATTGATATCACTATGTCAACACCATGTTCCACTAAAGGCACAGACCAAGCTATTAGAGAGGTGAGCACAGGTTTGAATAAGAGAAAAGTTTCCCATTTTACAGCAAATGAAATAAGCAGTGAGCAGACCTGGCTTTCTCAAGCAAGAACGGTATGAACAGGATAAACACTCTACTACATACACAGCCAACCAAGAGAATGACATTAAACCACAGAAGGACTTAGGAATGGGGAGAAAGGCTACCTCTCTATCCTAATGCTTGACCTTGAACAATGACTAAAACATTTTGTAAAACCAAAAGCTGAATAATCATTTACAGTTCCTAAGGTAAAGGGTAAATTTTATTCTGCCCTTGCAAGGTTCTTTTAACAAACCCAGCCATGTTCATTGCTGCTCTATACTTAATAGCTAAGGTACACAAACAACCTAAATGTTTTTCAGCTAATGAATGGATTCTGGAAATGTGATTTGTGGTAGAATATTATTGAGCAAAAAGACAAAAAAAATCATTAAATTTTCAAGTAAATGGATAGAACTAGAAAAGATCATATTGAGTGAGGTAACCTAGACAGATGTTTCTTCTCACATAAGAGTCCTACTTCCAAGTCTTCCTATGTGAATACTTGCAGCAACCAGGAAAGTTAAAAAGCACCATTGTGGGGAACAGAAAGAGGAACCGAGGGAAGAGTAATGAGTGCATGTGATCTGAAGTGGGAAATTAGAAAAAATGGGACTTTAACTGGGGAGGGGGAAGGAGATAAATACAGAAAAAAGAAGGAGGAGAGAAAAATAACAATAAGGATGTCTGAAAAAGTCACAAGGACTCAAACTATTAGCTGCCTACCTAAAAGTAACTATTATGCTTAAAAGTCAGAACATACATATACATAAATACATATGCATACATCATATACAGTTTAAATGAAAGTTTCCATCTCAGCTAACAATGCTCCCCCAAGATCCATAGACTACTTGACAAAGCCCCAATGCGAGGGATGAGAAACCCTGTCTTGAGTCATTGGTCAAGGCTGTCCAAGAGACTCCCAAAACATTTTAGGCTATTGTTATTGCCTTTGGTTGCCTCACGGAAGTGAAAGGTAAATCCTTATTGTTGTAGACTCTATGAACTTTGGACACAGAGCCCAGAGGACCTGAATTGGATCTGACCTGAAAGTTTCCTCTCTGAAGACTAAGTTTAATGGTACCAGAAAGAGCGTTGCAAGCTTTCAAAGGAGGGAAGCAGCCAACAGCCATACCCGGGTATGATAACTGTGAATCACAACAACAAGCAGCATGGCACAATGATTCTGGGGGTGTAATAGTAGCACACATAGCTGTGTAAACAATAGCTCTCTAATTGAACTGAAGACTCCTCAAAAAGATACCCTGTACTAGAAAGTACTATACTATAGCCAGCTACCTGGGGATGTTAAAGTCATAGATCTTGGAGAAAAACCTACAATTGCCAGCTTACCAAACCAGCACCATCCCTAACTACATTCTAAATCTTTGTCCCTATACCTACAGATAAATGTAGTCATCACCCCTCATCAACAAAGCTTCTCTTTGCAACAAGCAGAGACCATTATAGAAAGCTACCAACCATCAAAATGCACAGTTAGAGTCCAGTTTCAGCTGACAAAACAGCACACACCAAAACCTAAAGCTCAGGGATCATTGTGGAAGGCGTTGGAAAGATTGTGAGAGCCAGAGGGTCAGAGAGACTGCTATGAGGTTGTGTCTCCTGGAAACATCAGAGAAGCTGTACTCATGAAGTTTCACCAACATAGCCTCCTAAACAGTAATTAACAACAATAAAGGAAAAAAAGGTCATGAATCTGAAAAACGTCAAGGGAGAATGTTACATGGGAGAGCTTTAGGGAGGAAAAGGAATGGAAACTATGATATTATAATTTCAAAACAATTAAAAATATAAAAATTAATATAACATTAATTCTAAGTATACTTTTGCCTTTGAAAGGGTGTGTATGATCTCCTGAGACACTATTGAAAAATAATGAAAAGTTATAAAGTTAAAATATCACTAGATAAATCAAAATTACATATTGCATGTTCAACTATTAAATCCAATAAGATTGGGGAAACGCCACAAAGGAAAGAAGAAATAATATTCACAATAAACCAGTAGTACAATAGAAGGCTAAAATTTAACTCTGTCAGTAACAGATTAGAAGCTCATTTAAAAGATAGTTATTGCCAAATATTATGTAAATAATCAAGACTCATTTATATATAGTCTATAAGAAATGACTAAGAAACAAAAGTGAAAATAAACACAAAAAGAATAGAACAAAACATATTATGAAAACAAAGACTACAAAAGAGTTGTGACCACATTATGTCCTAAGACAATAGACTTTGAGATAAGTACTATTTGATATAAAGCAAAAATTTCAGTTATACAAGAATAAATATATTATAAATATATAAAAACTATATATACACATATGTATACACCCTATAATATGGCTTTAAATGATACCATCAAGCACTTTTCTCCCTATCACATTCAGATTTGGAAAATAATATCACAACAATTTGAATCTAGGTTTTCCACAGGTTTTATTTTCTTATTTAAATTTATTTTAGAATATCACAAGTGAGTACTCTATTTACATTATTTCCAATGTTCCTTCTATCCTTCTGACTCCTCCTATGTCCCTCCGCTCCTTTTCAGGTTTATCACTTCTTCATTCATTATTATTGTTATATGTTTATACATATGCATCTATGTATAAACATATAACACACTATTGAGGTTATTTATTGTTGTTATTATATATACATGTATTTATATTTACATATGCATATATATGTATATAGGACTGATCACTTAGGATTAGATAGTCTATCAGGGGGACTTGCCACTGAAGAACACTGACTATCCCTCTCAGCATACAGTAATCAACTATAACTCTTCATCTAGAGGTAGGCCCTTGGGAGATTTCCCCAATCAGTGTTGGGCATGTCAACTGGTGTTGTCATCATGCAGAAGTTGTGTAAGACAACATGTTATTAAGATTTAATGGGAATAGATTTCTTGTTGTGTCTAAAAGACACCATCTAGTTTCAGGGGTCCAGTGAATCTTGGAATTTTTCTTGCCCCTTTCTGGTGATTTTCACCAAACCTTAAGTGTCGGGATTACATTGCAGGTGTGTTATATGGGCCCGGGTCCTGCACAGCCACTTATTCTATGACTTTCATCTGTTGCGGATTTCTATAATTGTCTCCATCTGTTACAAAAGAAGCTTATCTGTCAGTATAAGGATTAGCACTTAAAATACAATTAGGAATTATATTGGATTATAGAATGGCAGTAATAGATTCTCCTCTATGGTCTATGCTCTCTCCAGCCACAGGTAGTTGGCTGGGTTCATAGTACCCGGCATGAATTACTTCCTAATGAGGGGCCCTAGGGTCTAATTAGACAGCTGTTGTTTACCCCGAAGACAAAAGTGTCATTATTGTTCCATTAGGATATCCTATCAGTTCACTCACTGCTGTGGTTCAGAGACTTTACAGCCTGGTAGAACTTATTGCTCCCTTGGCAGCATGCATGTTGCCTTCGGGTATGTTGAAGGCTAGTCTTTAAGGAGTCGGCTTAAAGGTCAATTTGAACTTGATTCCTCCAAATCCCAAGGCATCTGAAGTGGGTGATGTCTTCAAGCAATTGGGGGCCTTATTTCTTAAATCTACACACCAGGGACTCTTATCCAAATTGTCCCAGTCCTCTCCCCCACATCATTTCCTGTTCAATTAACTTGCCGTTTCATTTTGTATATAGTATCTGGCACTGATTTTTTTTTCAGCCCTTTACTTATTTTTATATTTAAAAAAAAATAGTTCAGATGATTGGGTCTACACTGCTTAGTTTTCTTGTTTTTTCACATGTTTTTCCTAGTTTTTACTTGGGAAAAATTTGCATCGCTTGCAGGAGCTCTTTTTGAGACATCAGGGAGTACTGTAGTGCTGTAGTCTGACATTGGGATCTCCTCTCTGATAGCCACATATTGGAATCAGGTACTCAGCGAGGTCATATTAAGACACAGCATCCTTAGAAGGTGTTCAGATCGTGAGGAGTTGACCCCCACGAATTGTCAGCAGGAGTGTTGCCTGGACTAGAGACAGCACTCTAAGCTGTCTGTCCCTTCAGCACCCTGAGGAGCAGTTTTCAGGGACTTCTACTTAGGTAAATATCAAGGATTCTGCAGCAAATAATAATAATAATAATAATGAACATGAGAATAGTTTCAGGACTAGAAAGATGGGTTCTATTGTTAAGAGATGTAAGTATGGGAATTGGGTGTAACAGAAAAAGAGGCACTCAGGGGAATGATAAAACACCCTTAAATGTGGGTGTGTGCTCCTCAAGACCAAGAGTTGGGCTTAAATGTGTGTGTGTGTGTGTGTGTGTGTGTGTGTGTGTGTGTGTGTGTTCTGAAGTTACAACTCAAAGTCTTGCTTAGATGCACTTAGTAGGGCAGTCTCCAGGTGCACAGGATGGGGCTACAGCTGGCAAGGAAAATCTCCAGGTCACAAGGTTTACATGGGAAGCAAAGATGCCTTTTACTGGGAGTGAAAGTCTGTAGTCTTGTTTGTGAAATTCCCAGAAAACTGAAGCTCTACCTCTGGGATAGGAATAAAACCATCTCCAAAGGTCATATTCATTTAGGCCTGTAGCACTGCTGGTTTTTTTTTTATTGAGAAAAGGAAAAAAAAAAGTATCCGCCTCCTCCCAGCCTCCCATTTCCCTCCCCAAGCACTGCTGTTTTAACATTCTTGCCTGAAAATATCACCCTATAAAAAGAATATTGCTAGATAGGCAACTTTCATAGCGAATGATAATTGTCCTAGAACTCTTGACTCAGCTGACAAGAGATTTTAAACAGACTTCAGGATAATGGACTTCTCCCCCGTATTACCTTATTTTTCTCTATCTTTCTGTCCTGTCTCAGAAATGAATATCCATCTGGAGCTGGCAAGCAAGAGGAATAGCCTAGAAGCATGAGACTCTACCTTATTTGGCATAAGTACCCACCCTTCCTTTAATAATGCCCTAAACAGTCTAAAATTCTTACCTGCATATACTATACCCACACATCCCACTATGACCAAGGCACCTAGAAACTTTTTGGCAACGTAGGACCCCCCACACATATCAAACTACACATATTCACTCCACTTGGACAGTGTCTATTCAAACACATTCCCAGTGTATTCAATCACAAGAGGGAAAGGACCAATCTGTGCTAGACAGGCGTTGGGTACATGTACAATATTACAAAACTTTTAAGCAACATCTGCAATTAAAATCATAAGCAAGTGACATGAACAGTGAACAAATCTTCACCTAATGCAAGCCTCTCCATCAAAAAGTAGACCTATCCAAGCCACATCATAGTAAGCAAACTTTTCCCCCTCTTGAGCCCCACAAACAAAGCCCAAGCAACAAGAGTCTTTGAGTATTTGCACTCATATGGAGTGCTACTCCCTTGTAACATCTTGTGGCCTGTTCTTTCATTTTGCTTTAAATAAAATTTTTGCACTTTGTGGGCTCTTGTTTCATTTTTAATTAGAGGCCAAGTACCCGGAAACACTCAGCTTAGACCCTAGTAGTGTTTGCCTTATAAAACAGGCTTGGGGAGCCAGTTTGTCCATTCTATCATCAATAACTGTAGTTCCAATAAAAGGCTCACTCCTTTCGTGCAGGTTTCAGTGCTATCTAAATACACTTAGAATCAACCACAAATGTCTCATCTGTGTCACCCTTATTCTTTCTCTTCAGAGGATACTAGGAATAATGTTAACTTAGTCTGATTTAATCACTCAATAATGTATATTATTGCATATGTATAATGTCATTCAATAATGTCAAAATATCACATGCTACCCCAAAAATATGGTTCATCATCTATTAATTTAAAGAACATGGAAGAACTTTTACAATTACGAGAAAGGGTTATTTGGATTAAAAAGGTTTTAATAATGATGAGAGTAGTTTGTTTTAAATGAACATTGACAAATTAACTTAATAATACAAATGATGCTTCCTTTCTAGCCAGGCTGTTGCTTTAGGAATGTGGTTCAGTGTAGTCTGTGGGAAACAGACCACTCATGTTGGCTAATTTAGTGGTTTTACCAACTTTATGAGACATACTCCCATGAAAACTGAGAACCAGACTGTGTCTCTTGCTTCAAGAGGTCACCGCTTTGTTGGGTGATGGCATAACCACAGACAGTTGCACAGAAAATGCATTGATTGTATAAGAACTAGCATTTGTGGGATTAATGAATTGTTTTGAGGATACAATATTATATTGTATCAAATACAAGAGCAATTTTAAAATGCATGCAAGAAAATAAAGGGTACCTAAACTAGCTTAATAACTGGAGTTGAGAATATCTTTTTAGACAAAGAAGGTAACCAACTGAGCACTTGTAGTTTTGTTTTGTTTTAAGTTTACAGAAACAGCCAGAGAAAGATGGGCAAGTTCAGAAGTGTGGAAAGAAAATAGGCTTGGAGAATTCTAAGGAAAAATTGGTGTGGTAGAACAAAGAACACTTGTAAGAGAAAAAGAATTGAGATGGACGAGTAGCAGTAAACCACGCTGATGAATTTAAATTTGGTGCTAAAGCTAATGAGCTATAGTGGATAAGGAAGGTACGATGCTCATCTCGCTTCCCTTCATCCTCATGCTAATGTGACTGTGTCTTTCTGTACCTAAGCTAAAGACGTGTCCACCAGTAAGTCATAGAGCGTGTGTATAATTATAGAACAATACTAGAGTGTCTAGTTATAGAAGAATTGTCTCTGTGCCAAAAAAGAACCTAAACCTAATTATTTAAACATCTTGCCCTGCTACCTCTGGTTTGGAACTAAGTTTATAGAATGTTCTTGATTGATAAGGTTGGCCAAAATTTGTCTTTTTTGAGGAAAGAGTTTCAAAAGCAAGAGACGACAGGAGGGTAGAGAAAGTGAGAGAGTGTACGCTCTTGCTTTGTCTTTTCAAATGTAAAAAAACAGAGCATTACTTTCCTTGAAACTGATTGCTGCTTTGGGGGGACCTCCATCCTCCTCGTTCCTGTCACTAGCTGGCTCCTGGAAACAGGTGTCAGAGTGGCTGACGTGGTAAAGAGCAGATCCATGACAGAGGACATGACACGTGTATCATATTTCTGAGAGACAAAGAGACGGGAAAGCATGTTCTCCTCCAGTGCACAAAAGGCAAAGATAAGTGCCCATACTATGAGGAAGCAATTGAGATTGAGAATTCATCTTCAGGGAGAACAGGGGAGAAAAAGGCATATCCATCTTCCCACCATGGCAGCTCCTACAAGGAAATGACAGAGCACAAGTGGCCGACGAAGCCAAGTATGATTAATAGTAAGGCGAGGAGCCTGGAAGCTCCAAACCAATCTCAAAGTCAGACCTTGTCCATTTGCTTTGAGTCTGTGGGCTGTGCACATGTGTTGAACAGGTTCAATCAAGAACTTGATGCATTTTGCACCATTTAGTTCAATGCATTTTAACTCAGGAGTCATTAGCGCTGGATCAAATACTCCATCTTAATAAAACGTCGGCAGACTAATGGGTGCAAAGAAAGAGCTCTCGGTGAACCTTCCTCGGAAAACTCCTCACAGAAAACCCTGCAAGATTGGCCTGAATAATGCATAATGCCTGTCACCAACCCTCAGAAAGAAGCCGCTGCTTTCTCTGCCAGGATTTAACGGATCTCATTTAATCGATCTCATAAAAAAATAAAATGGAATAAAATACAATGTTCTTAACATGCAGTGAAATCGAGGTGAATTTTCATCAAAAGGCTTTTATTGTTATTGCTGTTGTCATTGTTATTGATGATGATGATGATGATGATGATGATGATGATGATGATGATGATGATGATGATGTTTTGGGGAGTGAACCCAAGGTCCAGTTCATCACCAGCAATCACTCTGCCACCTAGCTATATCCTCGGCTATTTTGCTGTTGCTTAAATTAACATGCACAGTAATAGAATTTGTTGTGACATCTTCATACCTTTCCATTTGAAAGCAGAGTCTCCCTAAGCTACCTTGGCTAGCCTTGAACTCACTTTGTAGCCCAGGCAAGCATTGAACTTGTGAATCTCCCAAATAGCTACGATTATAAGTCTACACCACACAGCCCAGCTTCTGATTGATCTCTTGCTATCCTACTGTGCCAACATTCTAACATGTTATATTCATATATAACATCTTTAGCTCTGATTTTGATGGCATTCCAGAAAGAGGTAATTACAATATATAAAAAGACAAGAGCATGGGACTTTGAATCTTATCAAGCTCATCTTAGAAAAATGCTAGTGCAAGATTCATAGACTGATCACATACATATATCCCTAACACAGAAGAGAAATTGCAGATTTTCTTAACTGGAAAAATCATCTATTCTATAAAAAGAATCACTTCTCTTTTAAACTATCCATTAAAAGACAGAAAATGTAGAGTAATCGTAGTAATTATATATTTTATAGAAATAATGTGGGGTTCTATAACTCAGTTGGTAGAGTGGTTTGCTCTGCACAGACCAGATGCAACAGCACATGCCTAGAGTCCCAGAGCAATGATCTAGATTATTCAATGCTACACAGAGAGGCTGAGACTTGTAACCAGCCATGGACACAGATTCTATATCAAAAAAGAAAAGAAAGGAAACAGTAACGTGAAGTCATTTTCAACTTTTGATAAGACAAGCCAACATTTGTTTGAGCACATCTTGGTGATTTTAATGTATTCATTTAATTATCTCAATAACTCATTGAGATAAAGAATTGTTTATTAGTCCCATTTTCAGGGGAGGAAACAAAGACACAAACAGACTGATTACATTTGTCAAGCTTGCATAAATAAAAAAATTAAAAACTGATTTTTACACTATATAATCCCACAGGAAAGCAATCAGTAGCTCAAAAATAATAATTCCATTCTTTTGTTCAGACTCAGTATATAGCCTTTTCAAAAATTATGTTGCAACTATCATCATTCCCATGGTACAAAATAAATGTATTTCTAAATTATGAAATTTGTGTTTCACATTTTCATGACATATTTAAGACATAGTTGAAACTCCCTTACGAACATTTTAATCCTGAAATCTTATAGATCTAATTCTTCAAAATGTCTGAAACAACATTTCACTCTCATAAACAGAGACTTATCCCTATATTTCTTATAGAAAACAAGACTATCATTAGAAGTCTACACAGAACCCATATCTGATTCTCCTGTATTCACCATGCTGCTCAAGTGGGTTTCTTCGATTAAGTTTTGCGAATCACATTCGTGTTATGTGAGTGCACACAAATGCACACACGCATGCGTACACAACACACACACATACATGCACACACAAGAACTCATCATGGCACATGGTTGGAGGTCAGAATCAGTTTTCTCCATCCACTGCATGGGGCCCAGAAATCGAGTTGAGATTTTCAGGCTTTACAGCTAGCACCTGTACTACTGAGCTAGCTCACTGGTCCTCAAGTGGTTTACCTTATCTTACTTGATATATCAACTCAAAAACAAACAAGCAAACAGACAAAACATTACTCTAAACCTTATAAGTAAAGTTAAAAATGACTTAAAGAATTGAAAAGGAGATTGTCAGGAAAAATAACTAGTATAACTTTATATTTAACGAAACTAAGAATCATTAGTGTGAATTTATATAAAATATTTTTATTGCTCAACAAAACTAAACTTAATTAAAAATACTATTTTCAGTAATATTAAGCTTTCAATTACTATTTTGGCAATTTATTTTGATATTCGACCATCTAGCCCAGATTTGTAATATACAGAGATAGATAGATAGATAGATAGATAGATAGATAGATAGATAGATAGATAGATAGATATAGATAGATAGATAGTGAAAGACCCTCAGAGAGGACCTTTTTCTCCGACGAAGACCCCAGAACCAGGACACTCCGAGACCAGGCCACAGGATGCAATTAGCAAGAGGTTTATTGAGTAAACACAGGTACCTGCGGGCACCAAAGTCTTTCGGAGGACTTGCGCGCCTGCCAACTGGAGGGCGGGCTTTTTATAGGGAAGAGCAAAAAGCAAGTTTACAGAAGCAAAAGCGTGGTTATCGGAATGAGGCGGGGGGCATGACTGTTCCTATCTTATAGATAGCCTGTTTTTGCAGTCAACCTGCTTTGTTGATGTCCTATCTTATTGACATCCTGCCCTGCAGTCTTCCTATCTCATAGACATCCTGCTCTCTCAAGCACATGGAATGCTCTTATGAGAGCAGGCTGGCTGCTGATCCAGAGAATTTTTTTAAAGCAAACAGGACGTTCCCCCGGGAGCATGCTAGCTGCAGGTTTTGAGGAGGGGGTCTGTAGGGTCTTTCATTAGATAGATAGATAGATAGATAGATAGATAGATAGATAGATAGATAGATAGATAGATAGATAGATGAAAAACCAAATCAATACAACAAAATGTCAAACTATGTGCAAAACACCTGAGCAGCAGCTTTGGGACAACAGTGTTGGACGAGGTCTCTAAACAATCTATGTCCTGAATCAAGACGACCACTGAAGGTGTGAGTTTGCATCTTATCCTCCTTTTTACAATTATCTAAAAGCTAATGCTTGAATTATAAATGGTGATGGTGGGTGGGTGGGCAGCAGACTGAATTTTAATCCGAGGACAATTCAAACGGGGTGCAAATGCAGTTTGTGGACAACAATCTAGTGCACACAGAATTCTGACTTACCGAGGTAGTGTTCAGTAATACATGCGCCTTCACGTGTCAACCACAGCAGTAAGTTCAGGCAAATACTTTTATGGGATTGAACTAACATTCAGTTTGTTGAGGAGTCAAACCAATCTGGTGTGGTGATAAAAACTGAAATACTTAGGTTTCTTACTATTCCCTCCAGTTACCTCCAAATTTGTTTATATGATTTCACTTCTTTTGATTAATTTGCATATATCGACCCTTACATCTGAAATATGTTTCCTTTCGATGCTCAGAAGCAGTATATTCACAGGCAATGTTTGTGCATGGATAGGGAGAGGTTGGTATAGTGTTGTTAGGTTAGATGAATTGCTTCAATCTTTTCCCGTTATTAACCTCCCTAAATTTCTGGTCTTAGTTAAAACCACCTTTCTTCATAGCAAAATCAATTGTCATTAAACCGTACATTAAACGGTGATTTCCTTCCACATAGCCACAAACATGAGCCAGGAGCATGTTTTGTTTTTTTGTTTTTGTTTTTGTTTTTTTACTAAGGTGGGCATGTTTTTGTTCTGGAAATATAAACCTAAAGTTCTTATTGTATTCCCAAATGCACTGAGAGTACCTGTATCATCACCACAAACATTAACAGTTATCTGAGGAAAAGCATGTGTTTAAAGAGTTTCACAGTGAATGTTACATTGTACATGGCAAATACATAGTGTTATCTTTCAGTTAATATAGGATTTAAAAGTTTAAAACTATAATTAAAATCTTTATCAGCTAGCAAACTGAAGCATTCCATCCAATGCAACTGGTAGACCATGCCAGTTGCCCATGCTCAGGACTTAGGATTGCACGAATCCTCATCTTGCCTGCTCCATTCTTGCAGATATAACAGCTAAGACGATGCACAGCCTAAAATTTGCAGGAAATCACTTCCCTTTCCATTCTTTTTGTTGCTTATGTTTTGAATTCCCAAGGTTTTGTCAGCTGTAAGGGACAAAACGAGCTCAAAACAAAATAAAACAAACAAAAACATAATTGTCCCATATTAGGAAGTCTAAAGGGAAAGGCAAACATGTCTGACACTGCGCTGTGTTCCTCTGCCTTTAGTCTGGTTTCTCTCTAGCCTCACTCCGAAGATGTTTCTCTAAACAGCCAGAGATTTGAAGGCTCTCAGCACTCTAACTAGATGGTCTCCATAGTATGTGCTCCAGGGCAGAGGAACTCACTCTCTTTATATCCATTCATCAAATTCCATAAGAAGTTGCCCACCAGATCTGGCTATGGATGAGTAAATCAGACTGGGCATCCTGAGTTGATGTTCGCTAGTTTAAAAGTTGAAAGAAAAACCACATTCCACCTGTCTGTAGATGGAGGAGTTAATTATGCCGGGTGGCTGTACAGAGATGCACAGAGTCACAGAGAAACAGGAGCAGTGCCCTATGAGCAGTGAAGAACAGTCTGCTGCAATAGGAATTTGAACCACTTCAAGTCCATTTCTCCAAAACACAATTTGATTTTATTTGAATTTTCAGACTACATTATTTAAAAGTAAGTTAAACTGTTCCTAACAATAAACTTGTCTTGATCAGTATTTATAATGTTTACATTCACAGACACCTAGCATTCCAAATTTCACAGATATCTTCACACTCAGGACTGAGCAGACAGATCTGTGGGTAAAGTGTTTGCCATGCAAATCTAAGGTTGTGAATTTGATTTCTCGGCACCCATGTAAAATACCAAGCACATCAGTATGTGTCTGTAATTCCAATATTGAGAAAGCTGAGACAGGGCCTTGCTAGCCAGTCTAGTCAATCAGTGAGTTTCGGGTTTTCTGAAAGACCCTGTCTCAAAAATAAGGTGGAAAATAAATCAAGAAAATATCTGATATCAACCTCGGGCCTCCCCCATACCTGTACATAAAAGTACACACACACACACACACACACACACACACACACACACACACAAATAATGCAACTTCAAATTTCCTTCCATGCAGCAACACACTTCAGGGCAAAAGAAACCTCATTCTTCACCAAAATATCACAAGATCAGTCTCTAGGTCACACGCTAACCCTCTTCTCCTCTGAAGACTCTTAGCCAGGTGCCCACAGTTCAGATCCCCTTCAGCACCATTGTCTCCCATGTTTCTACCCATTAAGCAATGCTTAAAACATTCCAAGGCTTTCCTAACCAAAACTCCCAAAGTCTAAATTCCTCCAAACAAAAGCATGGTTAGGCCTACCACAGCAATACCACAATTGGTGTTACCAACTCCTGTCTTAGTTAGGGTTTCTATTGTTGTGAAGAGGTACCATGACCACTGTGGCACATTTAATTGGGGCTAACTCACAGTTTCAGAGGTTTAGCCCATTATCATCATGGCAGGAAACATGGTTAAATGCAGCAGACAAGGTGCTGGAGAAGGAACTGAAAGTTCTACATCTTGATCTGCAAGCAGCAGAAACCCAGTGCCTCACTGGGTGTGATTTGAGCAATATGAGACCCCAAGGCCCTCCTCCACAGTAACACACTTCCTCCAAAGAGGCCACACCTACTACACCAAGGTCATACCTCCTAATAGTGTCGTGCCCTATGGGCCAAGCATTGAAACACGTGAGTCTATGTTGGCCGTACCTATTCAAACCACCATATTTATGGTGTCTAATTGTGGTATTACCCAACTCCCATTACAGGGTAACTCCATTGTGTGTGTGTGTGTGTGTGTGTGTGTGTGTGTGTGTGTGTGTGTGTTCCACACTCCTCCCTTCAAGGCTAGATATCTATGCAGGAAAAGAAGTGGAAAGGTTATAAGGCCCAGAGGTGGTAGATGAATCCAAGAAAGCCATGTTTCCCGTACACAATGGAGCAGATGTACATATGTAGAGCCAGTGACAGCATATATAAGACCTCCACAAGCTCAAGCCTGACAGCATCTCATCACGGAGGAGGGGAGGTGGAGTCTCATTCCTGGATGAAGAACCATTAGCATCTGAATGCTGATAGAAGAGAGAAAGTCAGTGTTCTTCAGTGGGGCGACAAACACTTGGTATACTGATCACACTCCGAAGCAGGTCCGTGTGCTGTCAGCCAACACAAACTGGATTCGGAGCAAAGACAGAGTGAGAATACAAAGTTGGGTGGGTAGGGTGGTATGGTACGATATGGGGGTAGAGATGAATATCATAAAATACATTGTGCAAAAATCTCAAAGATTTAATAATAACATAAAAGAACTAAATGCTGAAGCACTTAACCTCTCTGCTAACATTTGCTCCTGTTTTCTCTAGGTTTGTTTGTTTTAATCTAAGTTGGGGGAGGGGTTGACTTGAAGGTTTCATGCTGGCCGTGAAAATTTCACCAACTCGGTTTCCCTCTTAATCTCTCTTCTGTAGCCCCCCCTTAAAGTGCAGCTTTGTAGGACTTTTAGAGATGTTGGGCTTGAAGGGGCTTTTGAAATATTTCATTTCTAAGCTGAGTCAAAAATAGGCATGTTTGTTAAAAAAAAAAAAAATCCCCTCACAAAGAAGCTTGTCTGGGGAAAGAATTCTTCAAACCTCAGACGCTTCTTTCAGAGAGCTTCTGCTCCAATTCATGGGGCTCATTGTTCAGATCTCGGAGCTCGGTCCTCACAGCTTGACTTTCTTTTCAAAATTGTTTAATGACTTTTAGAATGTGTTCCTTACTACGTCTTGTGCGCTTCCGGTGTCAGTGTTTGCCTTTTGATTTCTGTTACTTAGTCCACTCTTATACTATGGGTCTTGAAAAAAAGGGGGGAAGCCAGAGCTGACCAGCTTTTTTGTAAAATAGTGCTCATCCAACTCAGAACCTTGTCTCCACATGACAACTTCACAATCATGCTTTTTCTTATTGAGGCCTTTACTATACTTGAGGGGGAAAAAAAAAACTTCTATATATCCAATTCATAAGGGTACTATTCTGGATAGAAACAGTATATTAAATCACAGATGGTCCAGATCTGACCAAGAAGCTACACACACCTGATCCTGATGAGAAATTAAAAGGGAAAACTGATATTTATAGTGTAGTCACTTACACTACATAAATCTTCTTTCAATCAAGAGATTTAAGTCACATTCCAATGTTATTATCACATTGAGTTTTCTTGGATAATTTACTTAAGAAAATAATTTTGAGTGCTAGAAAGATGGCTCAGGGGACCAGGGTTCAATTCCCAGCATCTACATGGCACACAAGTATCTGTAACTTGAGCTCCAAGGGATCCAACACTTTCCTCTGGCTTCCAAGGGCATCAGGCACACACGTGGTGCACAGATCTACATGCAGGCAAAACACTCGTACACATAAAATAAAACAGTGTTGAATAGTGGGGCTATAGCTCAGTTGCCAACGAGTTTCCTGGCATATGTGAGGGCCCAGGTTCAAACCCCAGCACTGTGTAAAGAAGAGGGGGGAAAAAGGAGCCTTCTCCAAACCCCAGCATTGTGTAAAGAAGAGGGGAAAAAAGGAGCCTTCTCTTGTTCCTTCATAGCCAAGAGGGCTGCCTGGATAGTTGGCCTGAGACAAATACTTTTAAAACACTCTTGGTTAGCATGAGTCATGTAGCATCATCTCTGTTTTCCCAGAAGCTGCAGGGTATTACACTTTTACCACGGCACACACACTCAGGCCCCTTTGGGGACCTGTTATTTCAATACACAGCAGCCAATTCTGCTTCAGACCTGACAATTAGATTGAGGTTGTGTCAGCATTATCACCAGTGAAGAAGCAATTCCAAATGCACATTCTTCCCATGGGAGAGAGCAAAGGCTACCCAATTTCCTCTGTCTCATTTCTCGCCTACCTCAGTGTTACTTGTTCAGCCGTGCGGCGTTCTAGAACCTAATTCTATTCATCATCTTAAATTAACCCGCCAGCTAAAAGCCTAAATAGACATAAATGATTGGTTGATCAGATTGCTAACTCAACTTCTTTCCCAATAAATTTACTTTTATTCTGTTAATTATGTGTATAGGGGTGGGGCAGGGCGTGCAAGTGCAGATATCCATTTAGGCCAGGTGAAGAGCCTCCTGGAGCTGGAGAAGCAATAGAAATGAACTTGATTCTAACTGCAAGAGCAGTCACACACTCTTAACCTCTGAGCCATTCTTCCTACTCTACCTCTTCATTTTTGACTGTTTGTTTGTTGGCTTTGCTTTATTTTTGTTGTTGCTGCCTGAGATAGAGTCTTATTATGCATCCCTGGTTAGTCTGGAGCTCACTACATGGACCAGGATGGCCTCAAACTCACAGAGATCTGCCTGGTTCTGCCACACATGTTCTGAGAAGAAAGGTGCATGCCACCAATCCTGGCAGCCTTACTATTTTGATCAAGAAACATAATTCCAGTTAGATGGTAATGATTTTACCGATGAGTCGATGCACATTGCTCCCAATAAGAGTACAGTAAAGACTGCTAGCTCTTGAGTGGTATCTTAACTTGGACGATAACAAAATACACAGGGTGATTTATAAACGACAGGAATTTTATTTCTCGCAGTTCTCAAGATAGCGCTATCTAGGCATTTCCGTGCACTTAAAATGCAGAAAAACAAAAGAGAGTCTAAGGTAAATCTATCCCACATTTTATACCCACTCAGCAGAGTCTCTACCTCAGTTTCATCTCCTCAAAGGGCTCATCTGACAAGAATCATTATAGGAATTAATTTTCAGTGCTCATTAAGGGGGCATATAGGCCACCCAGACAAGAATGTGAAATCTCCAAAATGGAAGTTAAATAAAATTAACCTAGCCAACTGAACCTTTAGCCTGCCTTCCTTGCTTCCTTCTGTTTGTAGAAGCTGGTACAGCAAGGGTCGTAGTTCAGTGAGCAAAGAGCTTGCTTTGCAAGTTGTGCCAAGATCTCCGGCACTCCAGTAACGGACAGTTGTGGTGGTGCACATCTGTAATCCCGGTGCTCTCACACTGATTTAAGAGGCAGAGGCAGAGAGCCTTGCACACCATGGTGCAGCTACTCTGGAGAACTCGGCAGTGAACCACAAACAGACTCCATAGCAAATGAAGCGACCAGGTGAGTACTGTACTCCAGTATACACACACACACACCACACACACGCATGAGCACACACCTACCCACACACATGAGTACACATGCACATGAACACAACACACATACACACACATGTTCATTCACACATACACAAATATTAGAAACATACACAGCCACCTAAGTTTTTTTTAATGATGTATATTAAAGCTTGTGCCATTTGGAGTCCACACATAAGAGCTCAGGTTACTCTGTGCCTTTTCGTATAGTCAGAATACCATCAGAGATCACTCAGTGGAGCTTGGCCTTAAGTTATAGCCTAAGGAATGTGAAGAAATGAATTTGTACATTTCCAGGCTTTGAAACAGTCCTCTCAAAGGTTTCTGTTCCCAAGGATCTCCCAAATCTAGTAGCAGGAATAGACTCAGGGACTCACATAGGATGTTAACCACCAAACCCTTACCTTTCTTCTCTTCTCTTGCTCCTACTCAGTCCACATTAATCTAAACATAAACTTCCAAGTACTGCATGTATCCTGCCCCTCCTTAGTCCTAATTACTGGATGTTGAATCCAATGGACATTTCCAAAAGGAAAACAGTTCACCCTAACAATGGTATAATTCAAAGAGAGTTTAACAAAGGGACTATTTACAAAGACAGGACCGGGGTGAAGGAGAAAGATTAAGATAAAGGCAAATTCTGGGCTAGAAAAGCCAGACCCATTATATTCTATATCCAGAGGGTGCTAGAGATGAAGCAACTCCAGACCCAGAAGAGAAGAGTTGTAAAGGGAGAAAATGAAGAGTATCGGTTGAATAATACTGAAGGGGCCAAAGGACAACACCCTGACGGCACCTTCCCTTCATTTTGATGTGTCTGGGGAACTCTCCACAGAAAGGCCAAGAAAGCCCAATCAATGTGATTCACATGGGTGAATCTTTAATGGTCTAGAGAAAGATAGAGAAAGATTGAATAGCCTGGAAGGTAATATATAAAATGGCCCTCACATTTCCTGTATCACCCAACAAAAAATGTTTCTTTCTTCTTGTTCATCACTCTGGGGCATATAAAGAACAGTACTAGGGATTCCTTTTTTATTAATATAGGATGCTTACGGAATTTGGATCTTGACAGCATCTGATGTCACTCCAGATGATAACACCCTGTTATTCCCAACAATGGCAGTTTCCTAAGCTTTGCTCCTACACATAGCAGGACTTTTTTAATGTGGAAAGTGCATCTGATTTCCTTTTGTACTCCTGTAATTTCTAACACAACGTGGTCATTCCCAACTGTCTGTGAGACTGGATGGTAATTCTACTCAGTTCTCACCATCACCAACACTGCCATGGCTTCCCACTTGTGGGCAGTAGCTGAAAGAGTATCAATATGCTTCCGTTAATAGCACGTCTTCCCAGTATTCCTTGAGATCCTTACAAAATCCCGTCACCACTTGTCACTTCGCCATCATTTGCTTTCATTTAATATAGCCTCATGATATGTGCCAATCTCCCAGTTTTCAACTTATTTCCCATTGGTTTCATTTTAGATTAGCTTCTTGGTGTCGCAGAGGAAGATAGATAAATCTCATCAGTAACATGACTTCAAATTATATCTTGCGTAGTTTGCTTTAGGGAAGATTTCCTACAGATTGTTTATAGCTTCAGACACTTATTGATGTTAGAATTGGGCAAGTCTGCCTTTGAATCCATGTTATGGTAGCATAAAAAAAAGTTACTAGTTACATAAATGAATGAAGAACAATTGGATGAGCAGATGTATTCATGAATAAGAGAGTGAATTGTTGGCAGTCTCAAGACAGTATCTCACAGTCTATGCCTGCACATTGCCTGTTAACTGACCTCATTCGTGTGGAGGATACGCAGACATGTGGAAACTTGGGACTTTGGGAGCACTTGACTTCTGGAGTGTGCAGATGGATATAGACTGTCATAAATGAAGATCATGGGAAATACGAGCAATCCAATCTAAACAATGTTGATGTAACCAGCACACCAAACTAGAAGAGATACCTGTGCATATAGAAAAGGATAGAAACATTTGGAATCCTGAGTTCCGTTCAATGAATTCTTCAACACATTCCAGGGGCTCTGTATTCATTCCCAAGGTGCCTGTCACCAAACTTCCTGTCCTATTGGGAGCTGTGAACCCCCAGATCCTGAAAACAACTTGTTTTCCCCTGATCTGAGTGCCTACAGCTGCTCTGAGCACGAGACCCTCAGGAGTTCCTGATTGCACGAGAGTGGTTTCTGGTGGGTTTGGCTGGTGCGTAGCTATCCCTATATAAGCTGCCCCTGAGCACACTAAAGTTGCCTTCGTGGGGCATTCCTGTTTCAAGGATGACCTGTGTCTCTGTCTCTCTCTGTCTGTGAGTCTTTGTGTGTTTCTATCTCCAGCCCCTTGCCCAGCTCGGGAACTCTATGGTGGCGCATAAAGCACAGACAGGTGTTGTGGGCCACACTGTCCCACACATGGGTTCGGTTAATCATGATAGCATCCATTGTTTCTTCATGTAATTTCTTCCCTTCTTGTTGTCTTGGAAGGACAGCTCAGCTATCGCTTTACCTTACCAGGATGTATTTGATGACTGAACTGCAGGGTTCTTAGAATCTGCTTATCATTGCTCCTTTGTTTTCATTAGACTCCCTGGGCTTTCGCATTGTAGAGAAGAGCGTAGCCCGATGTGATCCAACCAGGTTAGAAATAGTTCACTTCATCTGACTTAGTTTTCATTAAAATTCCTTACGTAGCAAACCAGTAAATGCGTGATGACATGGCCATGAGTCTCATCTGACCCGCTGCTGGTCTTGCCTAGATAAGTACAATCACTGTCTTCCTGAGGCCCAAGAGCAAGCAGACTGTTGTGGGTTCCCACTTCATCAGACACTCAGTGTGTCAGCCAGCGTGGATTACTATTAACATCCTCGTGGATGTGTATGAATCATAAAACCCTCCCTGCTTCCGGGACTGGATTTAGTTCTAACGCAAGGAAGTCTTCGTTAAAGACCGGTGGTGCTGTCAGAACTCCCCCTCACTTCCCATTAGTGATGATCCCTTGGATGTGCTGGCCTCCTACGTGCCTTCTGGTAATTGTGTTTCTGTGCAGCACTTTCAGGAGCTTAGTGGGATATCATTAAGCTGACTGCACTAATGTGTTGATCCAAGAGCAACCAAACAAGTGGGACTGAATTGTGACTGGAATTGAAATGTCAGGAGTAAATGTGTCCTTTTGGCAGATGCTACCTGAGCCTAGATGGGAAAGCAAGAAGTGAGACATTTGCCATTTGCAGGGAGATAAAATGTTTGTAAGAAGGTGGGGATTCTTGTGCCTCCCTCAGGACTCTACAAACACATTTCCTGAGAGGTGATGCCTATGTCTCCTACTTTAAGTCACTTAGTCATTCAGCAAGTGTTTATTGAATACCTACTATGTGCCTGGCACTGCTATAATCACTATGAATACATCATGTTGAAGACAGAAATACACGTTAATAAGGCAATGGTTTGAACATCCTCCTTGGTCATGAAGCAGATGAGGCTAGATTATCCTGCTGCTCCTCTTCTCAGTGAACATGGAGCTGAGCCTAACGGTGGTCCATGAAGCCTAGGAGAGAGCACAGAGCTTGTAAGTCAATAGCAATGCCTTTCTGATATGAACTGCTATTTTACAAGCCAGCATCCCATAGACTCTTCAAATTTATGTGCATTTCATACACACGAAGACAACTGACCTCTGGACAGTTGGTCTCTGCACCTTTATCACCCCCATTCTATGGCTGGGACAAGGAAGCAGAGGCTGAGGGACTTGACTATGATAACACAGCTCCTTGGAAATCTGTGCTTTGTGCCATTTTGTTTGACAAAATTAGTAGGAAGTGACTATGACATCAGCCTAGAGTCGAGAAACTAGTCTGAGCATTAAAAAAATAGCAATAAAAGCTCAAGAAGTTTATTATAACACCCATAAGTTAGAAATTTCCCATTAATTTCACAGAGGTGAATTCAGCGGTCATGACTAAGAAGAGCTATTCCACTGTTACCTTCATACTAGCCAACACGACATCCGATGCCAGAATGGGGGTTTCAAACAGGCAATCAGCATCTTGCTCTGCTTCTGGCTTCTGCATTGGCCTACAGATTCTAGAGTCCTAAGCTAGAGATCCTACAGCCTCTAGCTTCTGACAGACTGACGATACCTCAGAGTTGATGTTGAGAGGGCTCTGGGCATCCTGGCTGCAAAAGGCATACAGAATTTCAAACTGGCACAAGACCTAGGAAACACTGTCTCTGAAAAGAGCTCAGCCATAACCAGCCCACAGGGGAAGAAGAAAGGGGGAACCTATCTCAAGTGAAGCTGTTTCCAGATCAGCAGAAATACTAATGGATTTATGACCCTGACTTTTAACTTCCATGAGGCAAATCTTCAAAGCCTGACAGGTGTTTTGGCCATGGGTTATGAAATAATGACTCGCAGATGATGGCCTAAAGTCTGACTACATGCAAAGTCATCGACCCTGTACCAGGGGATCTGAGTTCTGACTTCATCTGTATTTTATAGTAAGGCATATGTGCATAATTTCATGTATTATTTATTCCTGACAGTAGCTGCTAAT
Organism: Microtus ochrogaster; assembly: GCF_000317375.1. Taxonomy (NCBI): domain Eukaryota; kingdom Metazoa; phylum Chordata; class Mammalia; order Rodentia; family Cricetidae; genus Microtus; species Microtus ochrogaster. Next base: position 16,951,596 of record NC_022028.1, read on the forward strand.
TTGGTGGTAGTATTACTTATTTCTGTTGAGAAAGCTTAAGCATACATGGTTTGAGTAACTTGCCCAATATCACACAACTAATAAGATCAGGACAAGTTTAGAAATCAGGTTTCTACCATTCCAAACACGATGTTTAGTCAAACGCACCGAATTAGTCAAATTGGCATAATACCCGTCAAACTCTCTCACAAAGCTGATGCTAAATGAACTAATATTCATTTCAAAGATCTGTACAGAAGCTCACAAACCCTCATGGAAGACATTTCTATTTGGTACTGAACTAAGTAGTAATAAAATATATAATTTATAAAGTCTTTACTCAGACATTGGTCATTACTATGAGGTCCCATGTGTACATAATGACAGCAATCAGTAACTTTCCACACACTTAGAATATTCTGTGCTTCTGTGCGTCCTAAGCTGAGGTACCACCGAACAGAGCGTTCTCCGTGACTTAGCATGTAGTTAATTACCATCACAGATATCAACGCGGCCCCCAGAGCTACAATTTGGCTTCTAGATTAAGCATCAAAATGCAACCCAAGTTCTTGGTCTAGTTCCACTTCTAATAATCATTTTTAACCACTTGCCGTCTCCCGTCCCTTCACCTTCTGCCTTCAGTATAATAGATAAAGAGTAACCTGCCATTAGCTGCATTGCTCCGGTTCTGCAGCTCCCAGAGACTAGAAACAAGACATGCTGAGCCATTAAATACACTGCGAAAGTCCCAAGTGGCATTTGTTTAACTTTTACATACAGTGTGCTACGAAATGAGCAACTGCACAGAAAATAAAAATGTTAAGAGCCTTTCCCGCTAGGCCATTATAGTCTGAGGAGAAAAGGCAATTGTTCCTTTGTGTGGCTTGTCACACCGTGTGGTAAGGAGTATTTGATTCTGGGATATTTTTCTGCAGTGACTGAAAGTTAAAGATTTCACTGACTAGATTAATTCCCAATGTCCACAGAAGTGCCTAAACATCTTTCAAGGTGAGCGTTAAAAGGAACTTTGAAAGATTATATATCCACTGACAAGGTCATGCTGCCGCGATGATCCGCAGGGACAAAGTACAATAGCAGGGATCCTGGGAATATGTGAAATCCCTGGACAGCCAACGAGCGGTGCTGCAATTCTATCTTATATGGAATCTTATCTAGAGCAGAGTCTACTTACTTGAATTTTGATGTGAGAATTCTTAAGATTACCTACTGTTTGGGGGTAATAAACTATACTCTCTCGGTTTCCATCTTTTCTTTGTTATTTTTTGGTGAATAGGACTCCTGACATTTAAGTTTTAAAAATTAATATATTCTGGAGCTTCCATTTTGGCCAGAAACATACATTTTAGATATATCTGGCAGTATTTCCCAGAAATTCTCCCCTAACAAGCCATGCATCCCGGTGAACATTCATGCCCTTTGTTAATCTTCAGGAATGCCTTCTTCAGACACTGGGATTTTCATTTTACAGATAGCAGATATGAGGCTCAAAGAGATTAAGTTCCCTTGAGTATTAGACATAAATTTTCATGTTTTGAGCATCCGATTCTGTTATCAACACCCACAATACACACATGGAATGTCTTGGCATGTGTCCTGCAGTCCGCTGCCAAGGTTGCTGGGCAGAAGTAAGCAACAGATAAAAATTTCACTTCTAAATCCCCTAGGCAGTCAGTAGCAACATTAACCAAAAATTACAGAAGCCACCCAAACCTCTTCACATGTATCGTTTATTTCCTTTTTTTTTTTTTTTTTTTTTTTTTTGCTTTCCTGTTATGGGACAAAGACGAAAAAGAAGCCCAGCTAAGAAAATACATGCCAACTCCAGAGGCTGATGTTGTTCGTTCAAGCCTAGTCTTAGAGGAGCAGGGGTCATATGGTTTTAAAAGCCCTAGTAAGACCTACAGCTCGACTGATGGTGACTCCAGATTTCAGAAGTCAGAAATCTATTCCTCTGTACTGGTAAGAGCGTTGTCCCCATTCTTTCAAAGATTGTCAGAGACCAGTAATTAATCAGAAATGAACAGCAAAGATGCTGGGATTTTTCCTGCAGCTTGCTGTTACATAAGTGTCAGGGTACCTTGCCTTTGCTACCACGCACTGACAAACTGTGGAGTAATCCTGCACTCTGAGCAACATTTTTTTTAATCTAAAATCTCAATTAAATTCCTATTGCACAGAGCACATCGTTTGTGGCTTGCCGCTTATGCAAACAACTTCAGAATGCTCTTCCAGGGCGGAGGATGTGCTCCTCCTTGCACAACGCACTTCAAGGAAAGCCGCAGCGAATCAGTTTGCATGCAGACTAGCGTAATGACCTGAATTTTTGACTTATTACAAGACTAAACTTGAAAATCATATCACTTCACGTTTTGGAATTTAGATTACAAGGATTCATGTGAAGTGAAAGTGTCTACATATTTTTTGAGAGAGCTGATAGGTTAAACAAGATGCTCTGAGGTCAATTTACTGCCATTAAGCTCAGAATGGTGTGTTTTAGAATTCCTTTTTGAATTAGCTATATATTATCCTTGTAAAATTTGAAACAAAGAAAATTTAAAAGAGCATTATCCTTTTTTTTTTTTTTTGGCCGACCATATTCTAGAAATTTCCATAAATGGCTTACTGTCTTACATTACCAACCAAAATCACTAAGGGGAATAAAATTTCCACTATAGGACCTTTTCACTGGCTTTGGTTGGAAGTGCTATTTGTTTTTGGGTTTTTTTTTTTTTTTTTCTAACTAGCGTCTTTAAGTAGAGGTATGTGGCTATAACGCCAGTGATCTTTCCTGTAGAGGTGAATGGACCTGAGGATGCATTTGCTTACATTTCGACATTAGCTTACTCTTTGCTGCCACCTAGTGCACAGTTGCTAGTTTAGCAAGTTACAATGCCGTTCATTTGCATAAAACATACGCAGAAAGAAATCCCAGTTAGTCTAGCGTGCGTTTTCATTTCCATACCTGAAAATCGTTCTGCTTTACTTTCTCTCATAAAAAATGAAACCCAGACAGTGAAATCAAGACCAGTGAATATTTTTGTACATCATAAGAACACTAAAAATCATCGTTTCAGCAGCATATTACGGTGGGATAAGTTGGAGTTTAGCCAGTATAGTGTTTGTGCACATTTATAAAATGCTGTGGCACAACGGGTCCCCAGCCACCATTCAGTTTTGATGCCTTTTTCAAAGATGAGGACATCGAGGCCTGGGGGATAAATGACTTATTCAAAGTCACAGAAACAGCTATTTGTCAAGGCAGAGGCAGAAAGTGGGTCAGCCTGCTCCCGATATAGGGCATCTTCCTCGTGTGCCCTTCTGATGAGATCTCAGAGTCAGACACGGCCCATGTCAGATGCAGAAAAAAGACACCATCACCCCCGTAAAATCACACTCAAAAGTATACCTGTTCAGAGGGCTTGACAATTTTTACTACAGTGAACATAGCTGACTCACCTTGTAAAATAACATCTAACAACGAGGGATGAGAAGTCATGTATCTTTACTTAAAAATCACTAAAAAATAACTTCCTTAATCCATGACTAGTTACCGATAGTCTCTTCCCCAGCCTTAAAGAAAATTTTTTGAGGTAGTTAGAAGTCTACATTACCAATCATTAAAGCTCTCTTGAGAATTAGCTTGTAGTGCCAAAACAAAATATCGTGAACGGGGTAATCAGGACAGTGGGGGTGCACTCTCACACAGTTAGGAAAGACAAAGGCCTGACCTCAGGCTTCCCACAGTGTTTGGGAGCCTTTTTCTGGCCTGCTGAAGATCGCCTTGTATGCCCTTCCTCTCTCCCCTGGTCCTCTTTGAGGGCTGAAGGCTACAGTTTGGTTCCTATTTATTAAGCACATTTGCTTCTCCTTTCCTCCCCCCTCTCCCCGCATCTTCACTAACACTTATCTCATTTTGGCCTTTGACAGTATGGTATATATTTAAGGAGCTTGAAAAGTGGCTACGCGATTAAGAACCTGGATGCTTTCCCAGAGGGTTTCAGTTCATTTCGCCGCTCACACTGCGGTCTGCAACACTCTAGAACTCCAATTCAATGGATTCTAGCACCCTCTTCTGGCCTCTCTGAGCATGGCAGGTCTAGGGTGTATAGCCATCCATACAGGCGAAGCATTTATACATAAAATAAAGAGAAAAAGGAAAAAAAATGATGCAGGTTCATTTCTTTATCTGAAAAAAAATCCTCCAAAATGTGAAACACAAACTGTTCTCCACTGTGCTTTAAGACCTTGAGCAAATCCTTAGGAAAAAAGAAGTCTGGTGTGAACCAACCTCTTTACACCATTTAGTCATATTCTAGCATTTTATCTTATAGAGGAGGAAGCCAGAATCTACAGACATCCCAAATGATTACGTCATTCTTACTGACTCTAAGAACACTTTCATATTTCTTCCTTATGTCTTCAGTTTCACCCTTGAGGAAGACTAAGTCGAAGTTACCATTGTGACTTTACCTGCCAGGAAACAAAGTCCGTAGCAAGCTATGCTCCAAAGTTCCCAGAGTCAGATCCTAAATGCATACGCAGACGTATGAACCAACAGAAGTGTTGCTGAGTAAGTCCTCAATCCAAAAACCGTACTTCTAAGACATGCACAATTAATTCTAACTAAAGTGAAACACTGAAGGTTTAATCAAAGACATGGAAGGCACACATTTCTAAGGAGTAAGAGGAGGAAGGGGCTAGAGAAGAATGAAGATCAACAGTTCTATGACCATGTTTATTGGTTTATTCTTGATGCTCTCCCATAGCTCCCCCTCCCTAACTATAGTTCCTGTGTGCTCGCAATCATCCAGTGGCTGATGCCCAGCAAAGAGAAGACAGAACAAGATGGTGCAGAGCTCACTCCGTGCCTCAAAGCAGGCTTAGAGTGCCAGTCATTTATTGGGTCGGCGCCAGGATGAAATCAGAGATCCCTCCTGTTCAAATGGATGGTAGTAACTGCTTCCTAAAGACATGAGAAAGTGTGTTTTTGAAAAGCATTTTTCTTACACCAGTCTGGTTTCTCACAGGAAACCAAATTCATAAGCCCCAAGTCCTGGTATTGTGTTTTTAAAGGTGTTGTGATGTTCAGGTAACCAAGAAGGATACGGGAGACTTGTGAGACCATCACAAGGGGAGGTTGTTGGTAATCTTCCATCCACAGGAGAGGGAGTTAACAAAGGTCTGTCTGGAGCCTGAGGAGATCTGCAGCTGAGGAGACTCCTGATGGGCTGTTGGCACAGATCCCTCAGCACCTTCCAGGAATCTCTCTTTCCTCCAAGCTCCCAACCTCTTGCAGGGCTTCTGATTAACTAAGCCAATCAGAGACGGCCAACAGGAAAGGAATACAGAGGCTGTTCTCCAAAAACACAATCCAGAACACAAAGGAGAACTGCCCTGATAGTGGGTGGGGAGGGGAAATAAATCACACACCTTTGATTTATAAGAGATGTGATTCCTTGTATTAAAAATGAAATGTTTGTGAATACTACTCTTCTAGCTTTTGGTAAGAGGTGATTTTATACATATAAGTTAGATCAGTGAATACCTAGACTTTTCTTCAGATTGTTGATAACAAAGAATCAAACAGAATGCAAGACTGCCAGAGGAGTCTACTAACAAACAATAACATCAAATGGATGGACTCTGTGGACAGAGTGTCAAGTATCCAGGGATGTGTAGGGATGTGGATAAGTGACCACTCACTTCCCTAGGTGGCAGCTGTCCCATAACCAGCAGAGCCTTGCTAAATAAAGCCCACAAGGCTGTTGCAGCTCATACAGAAACTTATGGTTAGATCCCCAGCTCTTTAGGAGCGTGGGCAGAGTACACAGTACAGGGAGTGGTGAGAGGAACAGCTTGGGCAAGTGCCGCTGCTGACTAAGGCGGCATGAGTTCCTTCACCTGGGAAACCCTCCCAGGACAGAATTCTAGCAAGACAAAGACGTAAGTCATTGTGCCTCCCTCTGAGAGACCTGAGCTGGGATTAAATTAGGTCTATGTCACATTTTAACAAAATCGCTCCCCAGCTCTCTTGTCTGTCTTTTACCAGAAAATATAAAAAATAAAATGATAATTTGAATCAGATACAAATGGACCGACAGTTTACACCGTTATTCAGCTTGAAATGTGGTGCCAGAGCATGTGCATGCTCATGTGTGTCTGTCTGTCTGTCTGTCTGTCTGTCTGTCTGTCTTTCTGTATTTCTGAAACAAGATATTTTGATTCTTTGGACTTCAACTAAAGCCATATCCCACCGTGTAACAAAAAGTAACAAGAGAGAGAGAGAGAGAGAGAGAGAGAGAGAGAGAGAGAGAGAGAGAGAGAGAGAGA
>NC_022028.1:16958832-17012366 GCF_000317375.1 Microtus ochrogaster
CCAGGATGGACGTAGGCTAGAATCTCCCTGGTAAGCCACCTTGTGGGCTACAGCAGATGATTAGAAATGGGCTAAGTTAATATGTGAGAATTAGCCTAGAAGAGGCTAGATAGATGGGCCAAGCAGTGCTTAAAAGAATACAGTGTCTGTGTAATTATTTCGGGGCATAAGCTAGCCATGTGGGCAGCAGGGTGCTGGGGACGCAGCCCCGCTGCTCCTATTACTACACTTCTGGCCTGAGGTTCTCTATAAACTCAGCAGGAGGTTCTCTATAAAGTCTTCCAGAATGAGTGCTTTAAGTCAGCCACTCCTGGAAGCTTCTATACGACTTGATAAAATGAGTACCGAATACATGCTTTACTTCTTCCTTTTAAAAGCACTTGTCATTGAAGAGGAAGTGAAATACTACATTTGTCTCAATAAAAATGCTATGAAGCATAGGTAAAGCATCACATGTCATGCCTCCTGATGTCATCTGACCATGACATTCCCTTGAAGCCTTTCCAGATACTGCCTGGCTAACCTAAGCACCCTCCTTGGATTCCTAGACAGCTGCAGATGAACCTTCCTCCTTAGTCCAACAGAGCCTCTTTGTTCACTTGTTTCTCGCCTCAGCAATCAATCCAGTGTCTCCGTTACACGGTAGAATCTCAGCTTCCATCTTTTGAATTAGTTGTCAAATACTGACAAACTATTAAATAGGGAGGATACATAATGTTCAAAATTACAAGCAGTATTTTTATGTTTAAAAATTACCCAAGAGTTTAGAATACCACTTTCCTTTCAAGTAGCAACTAATACATTTCAATAAGATGGCTTATTCAAATGAATCACAAAATATCGAAGTATTACACAGATTGCAGAGAATGGCATGATCCCTGCTGTAACTGTTGTGTGGTAATTGTTATCATCAGCATTAGCTATACGACAATATTTTATCTGCATTTGCTATTCAGTTGCCAATATCCCCTGTGTTGCAGTTTGCCTTGAGGTGATTCTTAAACCCCACACCCTAGAAGAAGGATCCTCTAGTGCAGAAAATAACTGTTTGTGTGCTAACTGAATCTCCTGACTAGTACGCAAAAGGAGTCGTCTGTGCTGGATTTTGAATGTGTTCTTCACCAAGTGTCTCTTATCCGACTAGTACCCAAAACTAAATGCGCAGGATGTGTTTTGTTAAGGGCGTCAGAGCTGGCAAGAGGAAAGGCAAGCTGGGGAATCTCCTTCCCATTGTTCCCCACTGATGAGGGTCATTAAAGTAACCAGGAATGAGGCATGCACAGTGGCGGGAGAATGCATCCCTGGGGCTCTGTCTATGCTGAAAATGAACCCCTCATAAAAGCGGTGTGACTCAGCCTTTCGTGAAGCCAGCTGTATTGATTTTACCTTTATTGCCACTCTGATGTCTGTTTTAATTTTAGTTTCAATTTTTCCCATTTGCTATTTGGAGCAAATGATAATTTTAAAAACATTTACCTGCAGTTTCCCTTGGTGTCCATGATAAGTCACACATTTATCTTTAAAGGCTTTTACAATACCACAGAACAGACATTGGCTGAGTACAAAAGCTGAAGTTGAGACCGTTGCTCCTTATCCTGCTGCTATTTTTCTTGGCACACAGAAGAAAACAACAAAGACTTCAAAAGCCTCTGGAACACAGTGTAATTTTCTAAATGTATAGAGATTTTTTGTAGTTGGCTGTGGTCTAAAAAATAAGGACTTAACCACAGTAAAAGCTGATTATGTAGGTTTATGTCTTTACAATTCTATGTACCACCCTGCCAACCAACAACTTCTACCAACAAATATATCTGCGCTTAGTCAGACCAATAACTAACCTTCAGAAATAACCCTTAGAGGGGCAGCAAGGGTCTTAGCAGGCTATTTCAAAAGGTGTGTGTGGGTATGCTGCCCCTACACACAGAGAGACACACAAGCACCTTTATGTACCTTTATGACTCAACCATAAACCTGATGTACCATTTTGGAAGGCTGTAGAATCTTTAGGAGGCAGAACCTCTCAGAAAATTTGGTCACAGCAGGTGGGGACAAGTCTTAAAATTCCATTTTCCAGTCCTATTTATTGTCCCTTCTCTCCTTCCTGACTATGGTTGCACTGTGACCAGGCATTATGTTCCAAAGATCATGCCTTCCCAACATTATAGATTATACTCCCCAGAAACTCTAAGCAGCAATAAGACTTCCTCCTTCCTTCCTTCCTCCCTCCCTTCCTCCCTCCCTCCCTCTCTCCTTTCCTTCCTTCATTCCTTCCTTCCTTCTTTCCTTCCTCCCTCCCTCCCTCCTTTCCTTTCTTCTTTCCTTCCTTCTGTAAGTTGCTTTTGTCTGGCATTTTGTCATAGCATTGAGAAAAGCAACAAATAAAATAATACTATGATGGATCTTTAAAACATAATATTAAGAAAAAAAATGTCAATCACAAAATGATCACGTGGAGCCAGTGAGCTAGCTTAGTAGATAAAAAAAGGCTACTGTCAAGGTTGACAACCTAGTTCATTCCCCCAAATCAACATGGTAGAAGGAGAGAAAAAAAAAAACCACAAGCTCTTGTCTGACCTCCATGTATACACTGTGGCATGCATGCAAGTGTACACATGTACACACACACACCCAAATAAAACTGTTATATTAAAAAATGACATGTTGTATTATTTGATTTACATGAAATGTTCAAATTAGGCAAATCTGTAGAGAAATAAGACATTACTATTTGCCTACTAGTACAGGATAGCAAAAGAGTGGCGATGGTTACTCATTGGCATGGGATATCATTAGATTGAGATTTCCAAAATTTGACTGAAGGCCTGAAGATATGGCTTAGCAGTAGAACCATTTATAGTGTATGTTTGACCCCAGCAACACTCCCTCCCCCCGCCACACACACACACACACACTCACTCACATACAGAGTTAGAGTGTGGTGATACATACACAACTCTGTGACTACACTAATACAATTGATGAATATCAATTCAATTGAAGTACATATTAAATTAAGGAGATTTGTTTTATACAAATTACTTCTCAATAAAGACTGTGCATTCGTTACATATACCAGTTCACTGTCTCCTTTCTTCCTCTCTTACAGGCAAGTCCCTGGAGCAATCACCTAGACCAAAGAGCAAAGCATTAAAACACCCCAGTATTTGCAAGAATTTAAAAGCTGAAACAACTGAGCCTCCAATAACTTCCATAGAATTGCTTTTTGATTCCCTTTACACAGTATGGGGAAAAAATGACTTTCCCTGGTTCAGCCTGCAAAAACTGCTGTCTGCCAGACTCTCGGATTCTTGTCTACACACAGGAAAATATAAAGAGGAGCCTTAGTGAGCAAAATCTGTGCTACCTGACACAACACCTACCAGTCTGCATAGCAGCTGAGCACTTTAAATGTAACTGGCTGGAACTGGATCGTGCTGCACATTTACAACTCACGCTGGATTTTTTTTGTCAGAGTACAGGGTCTCATTAGCAAGTGTTATCACATTTATTATATGTGGAAATGATATATTGAGTCACACAAAAATACATTATCAAATTCATTTTACTGGTTTGATTTTATTTTCATGGAGTTATTCGTAGGATATTCAAAATTCTACATATGGATTTTATTATATTTTTTAAATGGGTTACATAAATTTCCTATATTGGGTTATGTATTTTCGACTGCCCGGGTCTAGAAACCCAAGGACTAGAGGGAATCATTAGATTCCATTATTCAGTACCAACTCCCTAAAGATTGGAGAAACTCAGGACAAAAAAAAGAGAACATTTCCCAATAAAACTGTTGAAATTGGGTATATAAAGCTGCTAGAAACAGGGCATCTGGGACTGGAGCTTCTCTTTGCCTGCTTTCTCTCACTCCTTCCCCTCCACAGGTTGAAAATCTCTAGACAAACCTCACTGCTGGGCTTCCTGGATCTACATTCATAACACTGGCAAAAAAATAAGACACATAAACCTCGCGCTTTCTAAATCTCTGATGATTGTACTGACCATATTATTTGTTTAAATCTATCTCACCCAGAAATATTTAGCTCCTTGGGGCAATGAACGCTTTGTTTAACTTTTCTTTGCACTTACCCAGCACGTGGTAGATAGTCGATAAATCCTCCTTAAGCTTGAGCTACATAGGAAAGATAGAGTTAGCCAACCCTCACTGGTTTCTGCGTGGCTGTCAGGTTTCCAAACCTGGAGTTGCGAAACCCCGTGGTATTACCAATTAGCAGGATGAATAATTAAAACTTTACAAAGAAAAGACAATATTTATATTTAGCCCTCGCATTTGGTTCTGGGATGGATGATATCTTTAGATGACGAGAAAACAAACTGCAGTGTGGGTCACGGGACCTGAAAAGTCTTGCTACTTTTCTTACTGTTCGGGGCTGGTCTATTACGCTCTGAAATATGAAACAGATGAGTGAGTGAGTGGAAGACAGTGTGAGTCAAACCTGAGCCAAGCCTGATGTCGGTGGGAGCTCTGAATGGGAGCAAGTTTGTTCTTGGCAGCGAGCCTGTGTCACGCTGTTCACTTATTAGTTTGTTTTTCCTATTTTTAAAAGCAATTTTAATGAGCGCAAGGACAGATGTTTATCCTGGAAACTAAGTTGCAGCATGGCTGGCGCTACAGACACACAGGCCTCTGGGATAGCTGTGACACTGAATACATTATTTCCGACACTTAAGAAACTGAGCAGCAGGAACCGTGGCTCGGGCGTTGCGGGCATCAGCTGCTAATGGAGCCGATGAAGCTGATGAGCGGGAAAGTGGCTGCGACTGATATATGCGCCGAAGCATTTACATGAGAGCTTTCTGAAGACTCAGAGCTTCAGCCTCGATTTGGTCATTTCTTGCTTTGCTAAGCAATACCATAATATGAACGGGCAGTTTGAAATCAAACACCTTTGCATTGCTCTCCCGCTGCCACGGCATTCGATTTGGGAGGCAGTCAAATAACTTGCCGTTGAGTAGCAATCATATTGAGAAATAGCTTTTATTTCTTCGCCACCTCAATTCGTTAATGCTGAGCAATTAACAACCTCAAATATACAATAATTTTCCCATCATCACAAGCCAAAAAGAAAAAAACAAATAAGGCAAATGGTAGCAGGAAACATGTTTAAATATTCTAAACATAAAAATATTTTATTTCATTTTCTTGTTTTCAAAAAAAGACAGACTTGAAATGAATTATTCCTGACTAAAAATATACAAAATAATGAATTGCTACTCAAACCCATTTCAAAAGTGAGGGCTAGAGAGGTGGCTCAGCAGTTAAGACAATGTATGCTCTTGCAGAAGACCTGGGTTCGTTTCTTACCACCCAAGACAGACTACCCACAAATGTCTGTGACTCCAGTCCTTGGAGATCCAATGCCCTCTTCAGGTCTGCATAGGCATTTTGTGCATATGATTCGCAAACTCATGCAAGTGTGCACATATCCACATACAAATAAATAAGTGGACAAGTATTCTTTTTAAATCTACATGCGTGGGCTGGAAAGGTGGTTCAGAGGTTAAGAGCACTGACAGCTCTTCCTGAGGTCCCAGCATCCACAGGGTGGCTCACAGTCATCTGAAATGAGACTAGGTGCCCTCTTCTGGAGTGTACACATACATGAAGGCAGAACACTGTGTATGTATTAAATATGAAAATCTTTTTTAAAAATCTATGTGCTTTAAAAGATTTTTAGTCCTGATAGTAATATAAAACACCTGCAAAATAGCCTTTAAAATCACAGTAAACAATCCATTAGGCACAGCTTTAAAACCAACACTACTACGCTGAGCCAATGGAAAGACACAAGAAGCCATCAGGAGGCATGTGTACCTTTAGAGAGACAGTGTCTTCAGTCCTTACATGTTTGAATGATTGGTCTTTTCTCGTTGCTTTGTTTCCCTGGACCACTCTGCACATAGACACTATCATCATAACTTCAATCAGAAACATCCTCTGGGTGACCACAACCGACTTTAGCATCCTCAAGTGGAAAAGGTCTCTAACACTAGCCCCAACCTCCTTTCATTTCCATCAGAAGAAACTGGAGCCATACAGTTTCCAGGTTTCACGTTAAGGTTTGAGAAAGTCCTAAAACTTAGATCGCAGAGAAGGCAGAACATTCCAGTCATGGTCTGGATTCTCTTACGGAGGTGAAATTTCTTTGGCTCACTAATTTTTGCACTAGACACACTGGTTTTCCAATTTTCAGTCTTCCCCTGAGGCAATGCTCTTCTTCGGTGCCTCCGTGACTCCATTCTTCCCCGGCTTTCTCTCTGGCTTACTACTCTCCTCTCCGACATACTTTCTTGGAAAGTTTATCATTCACTTTTATTTTTTTTTTATCACTTGATGATCTTGACTTCTAGATGAACACCTCACATTGTTTTCATGGTAATTGTCTATCTATCACAACCATGGGCACACACTGCCTACTAGTAAACAGGAGACTGCTCTTTGAGATGGCAAGTTCACTGAAGGTCATTTCTTTTGCAAGAGGAAGAATATTAAAAGGGAACACTTGATTGTGGCCCATGCTTACCGTGCAGTGTGAGATGAGATGAGGAGAGATGAGGGACGTGGGACTCAAAGTTACCCAGCTGGCCAGATGAGGAGGGTGAGAAATCCACCTACAGTTTATCAGTTCACTAGAGCTCTCTCTCTCTCTCTCTCTCTCTCTCTCTCTCTCTCTCTCTCTCTCCCTTTATCTCCTTCCTTCCCTCCTCCTCTCCCTCCGCCTGACTGTGCTTCCTATGAGAAGGTCATTAAAAGAATGTTTCATTGACTTGTGGCCTGTACAACCTAGAGTATTGCTGTCTTCAAACACTGGTGCTCATTACAACCACATAAAGAAATCTGATTCCCCAATTATCTCACTCTCTATCAGCTGAACAGGAATTCTTTCGCAAGCATCAGGATGTTTTACAACTCCCCTGGTTAATTCTGCTGTGCACTAAAGTTTGGAAGCTGGCATTGATGCATTAGTTAAAGGTTAATAATTTCAAGCTACCGGTTTCACGTCAAATAGATCTTAAAATTTCTGTAATCTAAAAATAGGCTATGGTAAATTGATGCAAAGCAATTCCAGCCTGCTGCTGGAAATGACATACTACTGTGTTCGGCTCCTGCGATGTAATGGCAAAGTGTCTTTAGAAGGAGGAATGCAGACATATTTGGAGCAATACAAACAGACATAGAGAAAAGCAATACCCATGAGCTCTCGAAGCCCACATTACCAAAACCAGAAGCTTTAACAGTGAGCTTCGGCTAGGAAAAAAGGAATCAAGACTTGAGTTCTCAAAGCTCTAAAAATCTTTAGTCCTGAAGATTCACAGTGGATTCTACCATGTGAATTACAACCCATTCCCAATCCCTGCAGCGTGAGTCTGGACTTATCTGTCTGTGTCCATGTTCTGTACAAATTCAAAGGGCTGAACCAAGAACAGTAGAGTAGAATTTTTGGGGTTGCTTATGTAAACTATCATATCATCAGCAAATAGTGGTTTGACTTCTTCTTTTCCAATTTGTATCCCCTTGATCTCCCTTTTGTGTCTTATTTCTCTAGCTAGGACCTCAAGAACTATATTGAATAGATATGGAGAGAGTGGACAACCTTGTCTTGCTCCTGATTTCAGTAGGGTCACTGGGAGTTTCTCTCCATATAGTTTGATGTTGGCTGTTAGCTTGCTGTATATTGCCTTTATTAAGTTTAGTTATGTTCCTTGTATCCCTGCTCTCTCTATGACCTTTATCATGAAGGGATGTTGTATTTTGTTGAAAGTTTTCTCATCATCTAATGAGATGATCATACGGCTTTTTATTTTTCAGTTTGTTTATATGGTGGATTGTATTGACAGATTTTCGTATGTTGAACCATCCCTGCCTCTCTGGGATGAAGCCTACTTGATCATGGTGGATGATGTTTCTGGTGTGTTTTTGGATTCGATTTGCCAGTATTTTATTTAGTATTTTTGCATTAATGTTCATGAGTGAGATTGGTTTGTAATTCTCTTTCTTAGTAATGTTTTATGTGGTTTGGGTATCAGGGTAATTGTAGCCTCATAAAAGGGTTTGTCTGTGTGGTCATTTTCATTGAATTTTAGGAAGTCTTTAATTTCTCCCTTCATTTCTTCCTTGACCCATTGATGCTTCAGGTGAGCATTGATTAATTTCCATGTGTTTGTGGGCTTTCTGGAATTAGTGTTGCTGTTGAATTCTAATTTTAAGCCATGGTGATCTGATAAGATACATGGGTTTATTTAAATTTTTTTGTATATGTTGAGGTTTGTTTTGTTACTGAGTATGTGGCCATTTTTGAGAAGGTTCCGTGAGGTGCTGAGAAGAATATACAATCTTTTATGCTTGAATGGAATGTTCTATAGATGTCTGTTAAGTCCATTTGATTCTTAGCATGTTCCCTTATTTCTCTGTTAAATTTTGTCTGATTGACCTGTCCAGTGGTGAGAGTGGACTGTTGAAGTCTCTCACTATTAGTGTGTGGGGTTTAATATATGATTTAAGCTTTATGTTTGAATGGAATGTTCTATAGATGTCTGTTAAGTCCATTTGATTCTTAGCATGTTCCCTTATTTGTCTGTTAAATTTTGTCTGATTGACCTGTCCAGTGATGAGAGTGGACTGTTGAAGTCTCTCACTATTAGTGTGTGGGGTTTAACATATGATTTAAGCTTTAGAAGTGTTTCATTTACATATGAGGGTGCCCTTGTATTTGGGGCATAGACGTTCAGTACTGAGATTTCCTGTTGATGGAATAAGTTCCTTTAAAGACATTTTTGTAATTGTAAAGGATAAAATGCTTCATTGTGGCATTTTTATATGTCACTTGGACATATTAACTTTTGCCCTTCTGTGACAGTTCTCTTCCCAATGACCCTTTTATTTTCAGGTTTTTTTTTCAATGTAGACTCCACATACAATC
The DNA here is from genome assembly GCF_000317375.1 of Microtus ochrogaster. Lineage (NCBI taxonomy): Eukaryota > Metazoa > Chordata > Mammalia > Rodentia > Cricetidae > Microtus > Microtus ochrogaster. The sequence goes on from NC_022028.1 coordinate 16,967,787, forward strand.
ATAAACATGAAATATTTGTCTTTCTGAGTCTCATTTATCTTGCCCAATATGGAGCTGTCCTGTGCTAGATGTACTGACTCAGCATCCACCGTGTGCTGTGCGTATACTACTTTTTCTGTATCCATTCATCTGGGAAAGCTCTGCCAATAGCATTTGAAATAGTTTGTTATATTTTCCTCTCAGAATTCTCCCATGATACTGGCTATGTCCTCTCTAAAGACAGCCTTTTATTTCAAAGACCTTTCTGCATTCACAGATACAAAGTCCCGAAACGTGAGTGACACCAGGTTTTCAAAGAAGAGCCAGACACAGGCATGAAGTCTATATATTGTTTTCCATTGATATGGAGTAGCCACGTTGTTTCCACAGAAGCAGGAGGCACATTCATGATTGTCAAGGGTCAGATCACTGGGAAGTGAAGAGTGAATGACTAATGCTCACATTATTTCTGGAGTGACAGAAAGCATTCCAGAACCAGATAGTGTCCACAGTGAATAGACCTAGCTAAAAGCAAAGATAAGACCCACATAAAGGAGCCTGGCAGGGGATGCAGTGAGTATAGCAGATGAACAGAGCCTGTAGTCAAGGCAAGGCCTCGGACTTACACCCAGGCTGGGAGAGGGAAAGCTCACTGGCTTCACAATGGCTGCCATGACTGATTTGCCACCAATCAGGGAAGACTGCCACTTTGTCTTGCTCTCTCCACTCTATCGGCACCAAGGTTGTTAGACGAGTATAAACAAAGTAAAAGCAGTATCTAAGGGTCATCAGAATCCATTCTCCTTATTCCCTTTTCATCTCACGAATCTCATTCTATGTCTGTCACATCAGACGTATTTAGTGCCTCACTCCTTGTTGCATATTCTGTTTATTTCCACTCCTGTGATTCTGTCATGTTTCATAAATCCACGGATCCTCAAACAAATTGCCCTATTATTTGCCACATGTATAGAGTTTTCCTTTTCTTATCCATACTCGGCTTAGATTCCAGATCCAAGTCAGAGTTCACCCTCAATCAATAGGCTCACCAACTGCATATAATCTCAGATATCATAACTTTCTCTTCTCCCCACTGCACATACATGTGTGTGATTCACCTTGCCTTGAGAGAAACGCATGTCCATGAAATCTAGTTTAACATTAGCGGTGTAATACTAACACAAATAGATGCTATTCCCAATCCCACCCACTCTTTTCTTCCCCTAGGTGTGAACTCCTTCCTTCTTGTGTATCTTTCTGCCTCCTCTCCTGCTTCATGCTTCACTGGGTGGGAACTCCCACCTTGTTCCCCCACTAGAGCTCCAAGGGCTGTGTGCTCTCTGCACATCATTCTCCCAGCATTCAGTTTAGTTTTACTAAATCTACTAAATTTACTAAATTTACCCTTTCTTATTTATGCCTTCCTCTATGCTAAATAAATACTTGTTACTATATCAACTCTGTTATTTTTAAACTACATTATTTGTGCTATTTTTAGCGCTTGCCTAGAAATTACAATATATCTCATCAGTCTTTCAGAATAATGCTATTATAATTATCACAAAATATTTAAAATTTGCCCTTCTAAGTATTTTTCTTCTGTCCCTGTCCTTCATGCTATGACCATTACACATACCTCTATATGTCTTCCTTTCTGTTAGACTTACTCTACTTATTTCTCTTTACCCCTCTCCCTTACAATTCTTTCCTTTCCTCTCACAGGCTCCTTTTTACACACACACACACACACACACACACACACACACACACCTCGATTCCAGACCTAGAAAACAGGTAATAATTGTCCTTCTAACTATGGCTTGTTTTGCTTTACAATGATCTCTAGTTCCATCCCTTTTCTTGAAGATGTCACAAGCTCATTTTTATTTATTGTTAAATAGAAATTCTTTGGGCGAATAGAACACGTTTTCTTTATCCACTGATCTGTTGATGGATATAAAGAATGGTTCCATTTCTTAGCTCGAATGAGAGCAGAAGTAGACAGGGATGTGCAAGCATCTTTTTGGTAAATCTTAGCATATGCTGTGAGCATATGCCCAGAATCATCTCTCTGGGTCATGTGTTAGTCCTATCTTTTAGTTTGTTTAAAATTAGTTTATCAATATATCTTCAAGTTCATTTAGTCCTCTTTCTGATAGCTCATACTTTCAGTACCTCTTATTCCAATTGATTATAAAGTTTTATTTAATTCTCTATTTTAAAAATAACTTCTATATATATGTATGCATATGCACAATTATATATAAATACAACCTGAAGAGTTCGTTTTTGTTGGTGATGTGTGTGTGTGTGTGTGTGTGTGTGTTTGTGTGTGTGTGTGTGTGTGGCTTCAAGGTTGACCACTCTGCATGGGACAATCATTAATGAGACTCAACTCTGGGAGAGTCTAATTCTCCTTCTGCCAGTGAAATATAATCCTATCTCAATTAAAAAAACATTTAAAAAATAAATAAAAGTCCATTAGATATAAAAGTAACTTTCACCTCTGTATTGGAATGTTTCTTCACCAAAATGCTTGTTATCATAATTTTTTTCTGAAGTGTATCTGGCTTCTGAGGATGTTTAGAAACAGTATCAAGTCACTGCTTTTCTTCCCTTATTAGGTTATGATTTATTATTTCTTTGTATGTCTCGTGAGTTTGTCACAGCAGGCTAGCCTTTTCCAGTAATATGCGGCAACAGTCCTGATTCTATTTTCCACCTCGAGATAGCTGCTTTGTTGTTTAGGAAGGTGTCTAGACTACACTTATAAAGACTATCTCTCCCCAGATGTGCAGACACTGATATCCAATTGTTATTCTCCTTGTTTTTAACTTACATTAACCTTCCTGCAGATCAGTCATGCCTCTTCTTAGCTTACATCTTTATAGCAAAATTTTGCACAGTATTTGCTTTTCAACAAGTCAACAAATATTCTATTTTCTACATGTGGATCTGCCTGTAAACTGGGGGCACATGAAACCTTACACAATTTTTAAACTCCTCTCATGATTTTAACTGGATCCCTCATGCCCATTCTGCACCTTCATCCAGATTCTGACACCTATTGATAAGAGGGCCACCAAGGGCCTCTGATCTCTATATTCCATGTATGTAATCTCGGCCACTGAGGTCTGCTTCAGATCTGAGCATATGAGAAAACTATGAACGCCAAAAGAAGTAGAGTTTTCCTGTTTTCTATTGAGAAAAAATAGATTTATTTTTCTTATGTTGACCCACCTTGCATGTGTTTGCGGGTAGCTAATAAGGCTTATTATAAAGAAAGGGCATTTTACAGCAGGGCACTGTGGAAAATTGTATATATTTTAATATACCAAAAATGTCTGTCTACTAATGCATTTTATTGCATTTTATTGTTATTCTGTGCTAAAGAAAAATAAATAAGTAACCCCTGCAAGCTTCTTATGCCATTAAAAACATTAATTTAAAAAAAACTGTACTAAACAAGAATATCATCCAGAAAAAAAATAAAGCAATCAGGTTTTATTCCTAGGATAGCTCAAAGTAACCTCTGTAGCTGTGCTGGACTCTTCTCTCATCTTAAAACTAGGGAAAAAGAAAGATGGATGTCAATGACAAAATAAACAGCCTGGTGCTCTCTGCTTTGGAAAGAAATGACCCTGTCTTATAAATAAACGTTTCATCCAAAATGAACAAAAAGGGTCACCTGCTATCCTTTCCCCATCGAATATCCTCTTTCACCCCTAAGAAGCCCATTTGCTGACACAACAAACATTCATCAAATGTCTGCTACGAGGCAAACACTCTACTTGATACACAAAGTGTGTGGGTCTGTCTCTGTCCTAAAAGGCCTGACAACTAAGCAAGGCAGCATGCTGAATGTCTATACCAGGATGAGCGTCTCTTGCATTGAATGCTGTGCTGTCGAATCCAAACCAGCAGGATCAGTGCATACTCCCCACACTGCGTGAAGTGAATAAATCTCATGGTGTAAACAGGAATTGTCTAGCCATTGGAAGAAGAAACAATGTATTCTGGGTAGAGACAGAAGCAAAGGCTATTTGGGAAACCTGAAAGTCATTTTCTAGCTGGGGTTTGGAAGGCATTGGAAAAAAGGAAGAAAAGGTCAAAGCCCGAATTATCTCGTGAAGTCATTTATATCTCAATTCAAGAGCTTGGTATCAGTCTCAGTATTAATAGCCGCTGTTGATGGATCCCAGAAAGGAGTATGGCATTGGGGCCCTCCCTTCACGCTGTGCTCTCGGTATCAATCTGTGGGTGTCTTTTCCACATATAGAGAATATTCTTAGAAATAATACTAACCACTGAGCTTGGGAGAAGGTAAATATCTTATAGACAGGTGAACTGAACAGAGCCTCTACATTATCTTTCTGTTTAGAGGTTATAGATTCTTCTCTGAAAATTAATTATCAATTAATTATTCACGATCTGTCTACTCTCAAAGAACTAATGTCATGCAATAAATATAGTAATCTGTAATTTCCTTTTTTTTTTAATTATATCAGCTTAACCTTTAGGTAGGTCGTCACTGTTTTTGCTTGACACTCATTGATCTTTCATAACGTCCTTAATGTTAGGAATATAAAGCAGGCTGCTGGCGACCCCGTGCTTAATTTATTTGAGCAAAATTACTCTTATTTTTCAGAATGATGGATTAAAAATGTAGCTCCAGGTGACCCAATACCCTCTTTTGGCCTTTGAGAGTATCCATACACATGTTCTCATACCCAACCTCCCCCCCCACACACACAACTAGAAGTAAAAAGGTAAATTTAGACAACATCATCCCATCTTGATCTTACTAGTTCATGTGATTATTGAAAAAAAGTAAAAAACAATTCTATCAATTTACAAGTGAAATGTTGTAATCCTAATCAAAGCTCTTCTCAGAGAGTTAACATTTAGAAGAGAGTGATGTCTATGCAAGATAATCTAATTCAATATCCACCAAAAGTTACATCGCCACCTGAGAAACTGCTTCCTGATGGAAGCTGTGTGTGACCCAAATTTCTGAATTGCTTCATTTTTTCATAGGTTTATACCTTTTAATTGTTTGTTGTTGTTGTTGTTTATTAAAAATCGATTCTTCTTTCACACAGTACATACCAACCACAGTTTCCCCTCCCTCCACTCCCACAACACCTTCCTCTACCTCCACTCTCCCCAATACCCACTCTCCTTCAATTCCTCTTCAGAAAGGAGCAGGCCTTCGGGAGACAAGAAGTCAACAGAACAAAACAGGATACAATAAAACAAGGCAACCCAACAGGAGGAAAAGAGTCCCAACAGGAGGCAAAAGAGTCGAAGACACACCTGCTCCCATAGTTAGGAGTCCCACAAAAACACCAAGCTAAAAGCCCTAACATATATGCAGAGGACCTGGTGCGGACCCACGCAGGCTCCAGGTTTGCTGGCCAGGCTGTCTCTGTGAGCCCATGGGATCCTCGCTTAGTTGGTTCAGTGAACCCTGTTCTCCTTTTTTTTTTACTCTATTCCCTCTGACTTCTACAATCTTTCTCCCTGCTCTTCTGCTGGAGCTCCCTGAGCTCCTGGGTGAGAGAGTCGAGAGGGAGAACTCCAGTACAGACACTCTGAGTCATATTTGGCTCTGGGTCTCTGCTGCTGGAGAAAACCTCGCTGATAATAACTGAACAAGGCATCCATCTATGAGTATAGGAGAAAAACATTAAGAATCATCTCACTGATTTTTTTTTTCTTTTTAGACCAGTCATGTTTGGTTCTTCTCTTTGTCTCTGGGCTACCTGGTCAGATTCAATCCTTTCAAAGGAGCTATAAAAATCAAGGCCAGTCCAGCTTTGGTAGTGCATGCCTATCATCCCAGTGAGCAGAATGCAGAGGCAAGAAGATTCCGGCTAGTTCAAGGCTGGGCTCCTTTACACAGCAAGACCTCATCTCAGAAAAAAAAAAAAAAAGAGCAGACATCAAAAACCAAGCAGAAAATGACTACATAGAAGCTTGCCTTTGAAGAGTACTGTCAGTGGAGAACAGAAGTTTGTACAGAATTGCTCTGGCTCAGGAAGAAAACCCAAGCATTCCCCATGTGACATTGCTGGCTATGTTTGGCTGAATTGTTCTAAAACTACCAAGGGTTTTCAGTTTTGTTGCAGAGAAGTCTCTTCAACTCTGACCTCTCCTTTATGGTGGCACGGCTCAAACCCTTTTCCAGTTCTATGTGTGACGTCACCCTATATGTTCCTTCTTCCAGATTCCACCTCTTCCTGCCTTCACTACCTCTTCTGGTACCACATTGGCGGTCACTGGGATGTAGAAAACTTCCGTATCTTAAAGAATTTACCTTCATACCCAGCCAACTTGTCACATAAATAGGCCAAGGCTAACGTCCCATGTGCAGTTTTCCCTATACCACAGGACACCGTGCTCACACACACAGTAGGACTTGGTATTTGTTTCTTATGGTGACTGTAAATAACTCCCACAGACTTGATGACTTAAGTCCCGGAGGCCACAAGTGCAAAATAAGTTTCAATAAAATGAAATCAAGAACATACCCTAATTATGCATGCTTTGGAAGCTCTCAGGGAGACTCCATTCCTTGCTTCTCCTTCTCCTTTGTATGATAGCTTCCATAATTATTTGGCTTATAAGTACATTTCTCCAATTTCTGCCTCCATGCTAACATTGTTTTCTCCTCTTGGGTCTGGATATCCTTTCTTCCATTTCCCATCTTTTTCTTAGAAATAAAAATCACTTTATTGTAATAAGCCCCAAATAAAAGCAAAGCACAGCCATCTTAATGCATTCCTCTCCTATAAGGATGCTTTTAGTGACACATTCCATCAAAATAATTCTAGATGAGCTCTTTCATCTTATGACAGTTAGCTTAAACAAGCTGCATGCTTGTTGCATGCAGGCAAGATAACGTTCACAATTTCCAAGAACTAAGAACAGATATTTTTGTGGATTACACTGAAATGTGATTTTTGTCCTGTTTTTTTTTTGTTTTTTTGTTTACTTTTAAAATGTATTTATTTTGTGATTGCAAAGGTCACTGTGTTTCTGCCCATTGGCTACTGACACTAGAGGATCCCTTTTCTTTTCTTTAAATAAATGAATTTATTTTTATTTATTTACCATCCAGCCACAGTTTCCCTCTCTCTTCCCACTCCTTCCTCTCCTCCCTTCTCTGTTCTCACTCCCTAACCCACTCCTCTTCTCCTCCTCTGTGTCTGTTTAGGAAAGGGCATGGAGTATGAACAAAACATAACATATCAAGTTACAGTAAGAACAAGCACCTTCTCGTGTATTTTCTTACGCAAAAGAGACTACTCATTTAAGATTGCATCCTTAGCCCTGATTGTGTGACATTCTGGAAATGGCCAAACTGTGGATATAGTAAGAAGATGAGTTATGGCTAGGAGAAAGGGGCTGGGATACATTGAAAACGCAGAGAACAGGGAGTTTCCAGAGCCAAGGAAAATACTCTGAATGATATTACACGGTGGATATGTGTTATTGCACATTTTTCAAAAGGTATAAAACCTATAACACTGGGAATGAACTGTAATATAAGGCACAGACTTTTGCAAGACAAATATGTATGGATGTAGATTTATCAACTCTAACAAATACACGAGTGTGAGACATAGATGGTAATGAAGCCAAGAGTATGAAGATGGGGGATATTACATATGGAAACTGTACTTTGACTCAACTATTTTGTGAACCTAAAGTTGCTCTAAAAATAAAATCCATTAAAAGATAAGCAAGCAGATATGTGTATATGAAGTAATTTGTGAGCACTATATAATAATGAAGTAGCACATAAGGAACCCTGGACTGTAAACAAATGATTTATGAGTGCTCCAGTACACATGAAGAACGGCTTTCGAAACCTAGTAGTCATAACATGTCACTGAAAAAGAATTAAGTGCTTGGTTTGGGTTAGCAGAAGATGGGTTTATAAGTTTGCAAAGGCAAGGATAGTGGAGACTTTATTTTCTCTGTTAAGCAATGAGTTGATTGGTGGATACATCTTATTAATAGGTGTGTGTAGACTGGGAGCAGAATCGTAGTGAGATCAGAACCTAAAAGAATGAAATTGTTCTAGCTAGGGTTACTCTTGCTGGGATGAAACCCTATGAACAAAGCAAAACTTGGGAGAAAAGGATTTATTTGGCTTATACTTCCACATTGCTTCTCACCATTGGAGGAAATCAGGATAGGAACTCAAACAGGGCAGGAACCTGGAGACAGGAGATGATGTAGAAGTCACGGAGGAATGCTCCTTACTGGCTTGCTCTTCATGGTTTGTTTAGCCTGTTTTCTTATAGAATGTAGGACCACCATCCCAAAGGCAGCACTACCTACAATTGTCTGAGGCCCACCCCATCAATGACAAATGAAGAATATCCCCTTCTGGCTTACATACAACCCAATCTTATTGAAGAATTTTCTCTATTGAGGCTCCCTCCTCACTGATGGCTCTAGCTTGTGTCATGTTGACATGACACCAGCCAGCACTGCAACATCAATCTTAAAATCATCCACTAAGTATGTGGGTGTGTAGGGTGAGAAGGATAGGTTACCTAGTCAGATCCACTAAGTAGGTACTCGTGTTACTGCTTGCTATTTTATTACAAGGCCTTATGTGCAATTCTTATATGTACTGTAGAAACTATGGATCATTTATCTACAGCTCAGAATTCTTTGTGTTCCTTCCATGTCAGAAAATTATCTCAAGTCCCAAAGTTAGATGAATCCCTGCTAACTAGCTGTGGTGACATCACAGCCCTCAGCTCCTTCACCTCATAATTAAAGCAGGTGTTAAGTGATATTTATGTATCCTAAAATATAAAATGTTGATTTGATAATGATCCCCTGTTTACTCTTGTATCACACACCCGAAAAAAGAGAAGGCAATACAACTCACACTGTAGCATCTTAACGGGCTTTTGGCTGATTTAACAACTGATGCAAATGGGAATAGCTGAAATTGTGGGAAACGACGTTTTCTAAATTTTAAAGAGGATAGTCATTAAATATTTATGAACAGCACCACTGGTCTGTTTCTAAACGCTCACAAGAACGCCTTTAATCTCCCCTCTGCATAAGGTTCTCTCTAGATCTACTTTCATATTCGTGCGTAACACAAAACTGTGAAACTAAACTTAGAAAAAGGCTGTGCATTTACATATTTGAAGTTTATATTAATATCTCACTGGTGTTTATGACTGCAGATGCTGTCCTTCTGATGGGTCCTTGTTCTGTCCATTTGTTTCTAGGTCAGCCGTTTGCTTTTTGCTGGAATAAATGAGCTAGACAGCAGAGTCCTGAACTACCTGCCCTGCCAGTGTCTGATCTGAAGGAGAATAAGAGCAATTAAGTCCTTAATTACATCCCATTAGCAAAAAGTAAGAAAACAACCTTTTGTGCCAAGCATAAAAGTTGCTCCACTCTCTGTCCTCACATTTAATCCTCCCGGGCACAGTTTCGTTCTGTGGTGATATTCAACACTCTGAAACTCTTGCTACTGCGCTTTTTGCACTTTTGAAAAATGTCAACACTCAGTTTTAGAGCTTGTGATTTAACACTTTTGGGGACGTTTTCAACCTTTCATAATTTATAGCCATCTCCCAAAAATGTGTGATGGGCACAGTTAAGGTAGCCGTCAGAATAAAAGGTCAGTATATAGATTGAAGTGCTAGAAGACATCAATAAAGATAATGGAATATATATAGCAGGAGCTAACCCCTTTAGTGCCTCATCATCTTGGTATAATCTTATTACCAAATTCTCTAAAGACTTTATCATTTGAAAATGTGCTGTGTTGAAACTAGCCTAACACTGCTTTCTCCTAGAATCTCCTAGATGCTTAAAATGATCTAAAGTAATAATATCTCTACTGTTCGCTGTATAACCATACATATATAGTTTTATCTTCTCATATAATCCATAAAAACTGAGGCATTCTGAACGGCAACCTGATTTTATGTTCTCCAACACAGAAAAATCAGGTTTGATTTGTTTTGTGGATAGCATTTCTTCAAGTATAACCCTAAAAGATATCAGTGTTAATCCCGTTAGATGTACTCAAAAGGAAACGTAATGCACCTTGAATGCCAATGTTCTATTTTGAAAAAAACAGGTTTAAAACAACTCTGGTATTATTGCAGCCAGTAAATAACAAACTCTTTCCTGATGTTCAATTTGGAACTCATAGTTCCTTTGGCATGACAAGAAGCATTATCAGTCAGATTGCCCTGTTCACCCTTGACAGCTGATGACAACTTTCAACCTGCTTTATAGGATAAAAGTTACACCATTTAAACCATGCAGCCAGGAAGACCAATGAGCTTTAACAGTTAAATGTTCATTATTAATTTACTCATATTCTACAAACATTTTTGACATAAACTATACACCATCGACAGTAAAAGAATATTCTCCCTGGGATACAGCTGTGACCAATACTTACATTGCTAAACATTTGGAAGATGTATTGGCACAATAAAGGCTTTCTGAACAAGGTCCCCATTCACTCGAAAATTACAGGCAAGGATTGAAAAATGGAACCTCGTGAACCTAAAAAGCTTCTGTACGGCAAACGGTCAATCGAGTGAAGAGGAAGCCCACTGATTGAAGAAATTCTTCAGCTAAACATTCAATAAAAGATGAATACCTATATCATACAAGTAACTCAAGAAAAACAGTCCAATCAGAAAATGAGCTTTAAATTTGAACAAGGACTTCTTAAAAAGAAGAAATCCATAAGGCAGCAAAATAAATTTAAAGCCTCCAATATCCTTAGCAATCGAGGAAATACAAATTAGATTTACATTGGGATTTTCTTTAGCTTGCCCGAATCACAGTGGTCAAGATTAAAATAATCATAATTTTAAAAAGTAGCAGTAACTGCCAGCATGGATGTGGGTAAGGGGAACTTTTGTTTGCTGCTCACTAACATCAGGATCCTAGAAATTGAACTCAAAATCTTCCACATGCTAGGGAAATTCCCTACTACTGAGCTACACTGCATCCCTCAGACCTTATAACTATTTCTTCAATGCCTGGATGGATGTATACACAGCACCGATGTGTCAAAGAGAAAGCAAATTCGTTCCAGAAAAAGGCAACAAGAAGATGGTACTGAAGTAGTCCTCATGTATGAAAAGAATTTTTAATTTTCCTCTCTAGAAGGTTCAAGCACTGAAGATAGATGCATATGGAAAGTTATAACCAATCAGCATACATTTCTAGACTGGAGAGCATCCAGTTTCTCAAATTATGCACAGAAGCCGTAGCCTGTTTGGCCAGAACTGAGATTCCTCCTAACACTATTGAATTAATCCTAGGCTTTCAGTGTCTAATGGAGTAAGAATACTACCACTGCACCACAAAAAGGCTTAATTACTCCTTATAAAACATACAATCCCTGATTAAGATATTACAGGATATTAGATTCCCATTTAGAAGCTCTACTTAAGTCGGGTGCTAATTTGATCATGTAATTTAGCATGATACCCAAATAGAAAGAACAGGCGAGTACAAATTCAATAAAGCTGGAAATGCTCCATAGAGCCAGGGCAGTATGTCTTTGCAGGACCAATGCAATGTCCTTAAAATAAATTGCCATCTAACTGATAGAATATTTCAAATTAACATGTAATCACCACTAACAAAAGTCATATTTAACAATTATATATACCCAGGAAGGAAAATCCATGCCTCTCTAAGAATTTTCAAAATATTAGCTAATTTTTTATAATGTTAATTAGAAAAGATTTTCTAACTTTGATATCAACATGTATTCAAGATATCCCTTACTTAATATTTTCAAAAATAGGATTTAATGGGCAATCTAAAAATGTAAGTTTGGAATAAGTCTTTTTATTCTGAAAACTTACAAAGCATTTAGTGTTTTTTAATCAATGAAATACAAACTAGATCAAGGTTTTTTTAAGAAAATAATGAAGACTATCTTAAATACAGCATAGTACACTAATCCCAAGTATTCGTGAATTTTTCCACAGGTACAAACCCATGCAAGCACACCCTGATTGAAATTCACAACACTCACAGTGCCCAGTGGGTTCCTGACCTTCCTTGGCAGCTAAATGTTCTCTCTCAAATTTAGTCTCTATTTAGTCAGTCTGTTAAGTAAGAATAAGAGGGGTAGAAAGGTCTGAGTACAAAAGCTTCATTTTTGACTTCAAATGTCTTCTCTTCTAGTGATGAAATCTCACCTTAACTTTTTTTTCATATTTGCAACATTTTAAGGAAAGTATTCTGTCCTCATTATTCATCATTCATTTCTTTATTTTTTTCTTAAAAGCCATCACATTTCAGTTACTCCTTTATTACATGGTTGTCAGGGAACACATTCCCACTGTCCCCTTCCACACCCTGATTGCACGCCTCTCCCCAGCACAGCCGTGGTTCTGCCTCTCTGCAGCCTGCATTCTAGGAAGAAGTGAGAGAAGTAGATATGTAACCACATAAGTCAATTTTTAAAAAAGTAGGAGTAGCTCAATTATGCTTAAGAAGCGAGTATTGACGGAGAAGTAGTCAGGAATATCGCCGGATTTGTGGAAATGCTCTTCTCAAGAAATAAATTCAGATGGAAATTTAGTGGCAAGAAGGCATGAGCTATGCAAAGCCATGCAAGAGAGGAAAGGGGCTTCCAGGCAAAGCACAAAGGGTCTAAACAGGAAGCAGACACAAAATAGTTCACCATATTTCAAAGCAGAGATTGTAGCACAGCACTGTGATATTGAGAGTGATGCCAAAGAGCCAGCCCTGGCCTGAACGGGGGATGGTTGGGCAGGAGAGTGGAGGCAGTGGGAGGAAGAGTTCCTAGAGGCCCTGCTGTTGAGATTTATTCTGATGGAGCCTTTTGAGACACCTGTGGGTGGTCTGCAAGACGCACTGCCTGGAAAATTAAAAGCAGAAGCATTGATCACTGGCCTCTAGACATCACTATTTAAAAATTATCCCCATGGGGCCTTAACTCTGGCTTTTCAGTTTGCACAAGGTTAGAAGGAGTCTATGAAAGCTGCCAACAGCCAGGAAAGCGATCGTTTGCACATTACTCGTAGTGAAAAGCCAGCCAAGTACGGCAGGTGTCATGAGTTGAGGGTCTAGCAATGTGACATGGCACCTCCAGGGCATGTGCAGCAACCACACGGAGAGTTAAAAATGGGGCCACCAAGGACATCATAGCCACCCTGTGCCTCGTGGGTGTATGTCGTTCCAAATGTGATCTGAAGCCACTACATTAAAACCTACGGAGAGGCTGGCATGCAACTCAGTGGCAGAGTACTTACCTAGTACATGCAAGGACTTGGGTTTAATCTCCACTGAAACACACACACACACACACACACACACACACACACACGTGTGTGTGTGTTGAGACTGATTACTGGCTGAATCCCTTCAAAGAAGGTGAATTATGTATTATGTCTGATATACCTTTGGGATTTGAACAAAACATTGATGTAAGCACAAGAAAATGTCACAGTAATACTTAACTGTGCTTTGTTTGAAAATCAGAGGTGCCCTGTGCAATCTAACCTACTCTTTGATTCCTCACCCTTTCTAACCTTGAGATTAAGTTCACCTATCATCTTAAACCATAGGGTATGCCAGGCTTCGTCTCTTATTTTGGCCTTCGTGTGTGTTGGCCTTGTTTGAACTAGCCACCTCCGTCCACCTAGCTTCACTTTTACATTTCAGTTTAGCTTAATTATTAGTTCCCAAATATTCTTCCTGACACTCCTCTTAAAACAGGCCATTTGCTGTATTCTTTTGTAGCACAATTATGCTGGGTCAGTTCCTGTCTCCAAGGGAAGGAGGCAGTACCTGATTGCTTAGTAAATGAGTGGTTGAAGATATGGAGATAAAAGCAGACTGGTTCTGGTTTGGGCACAGTTGCCCATGGATGGAGGACCAGCCACTGTTGCTGTGGGACAATGGTCTTTTATCCTGTCCCTTGTATTACTTTTAATAAAACACTGATTGGCCAGTAGTTAGTATAGACAAAGCGACCAGCAGGAAGCAGAGGTGGGGCAGCCAGAATTCTGGGAAGAGGGAAGTTTCAGTCTGCAGTCATAACCCAGACAGAGGGGACACAAGATGTGACTGCCTCGCTGAAAAAAGATACCAAGTCACGTGGCTAACACAGACAAGAATTATGGGCTAATATAAGTTATAAGCGTTAATAAGAAGCCTGAGATACTAGGCCAATCAGTTTATAATTGATGTAGACCTCTGTGTGATTTCTTTGGGACTTAACGACTGTGGGAACCAGGCAGGACAGAAAGCTCAGTTAACACACTGTGCTGGAGTGTTATGGAACACCTCATGGGAATTTAAGTACAGCACAATTTAAGTGAGACAGCTCTATATTCTGCAAATGATGCCGCTATGAGAAATATTTGGTATTTCTCCTCTTCTACCAAGTCACTGAGACCCAAATCCAAGTCATCAAGCTTGGTGTCAGGTCCTTTGGTCCCCTGGTCATTCTCGCAGGCCCTATGAGAATTAATTTTATAAAGATACTTACTGGGAACTCGAGCAACATTATTTGTGGTAAGTGTCCTTTAAATAAACTGTTGTGTATGCTGTGTTCTTCCTAGTTAAAGTTTCCCAAGGAGTGAGGACAGTCACTAACATTTCTGAGAATAAACAACTCTTGAACAATGTCTAGGTCATCAAGTCCTTTTTTTTTTTGTTGTTGTTGTTGTTTTTTTTAGAAAGAGATAGCTCAATTCTAGACACCACAAGTTGAAAGTGACTGCCGGTTGTTTTCAATTAAAAGTCCTAACGTGTTTTTTCTTTCTAGTGCAGGAGGGTAAATCAGGTTAAGAAAAATGCTGACAGTGTTAAGATAAACTGTGTCTTGCCTTTTAAACTCCTGCAGAAGAGTCAACCTTTGCTAAATCCAAGGATAAAACTGCCTTCCAAAGTGTCATTAAACTATCAAACAACTCCCTGTTCCTTGTCCACATTTTCCCCTTACGCTATATTTTAAAAGAACAAGATAACCCAAGATTCTTACACATTTTGTACATTTATGAAGACTTAGAAAGAAAAACTAAACCAACAATTCAGCTCTACACATCTTGCAGAAATACTATCTCCAAGCTGAAGAGAATATTTTACAATATGGGTCTGGGGGTGAAGAGGATTAGCTTAGGGAAATGAATTCAAAAGTTAATTCTACTAACCATTTAGCATGATCTAAGAGAAACATATTCAAATGTACCCATTAAAAGACAATGCCAAGCTGCTTAGAAAAATTTCAGTTGAACTGAAAAGATTGCAACTCACGGCATATCTGTATAGACACATATGCATACATACATATCATCAAATGTGTAGACATGCATGCAAATATGCCATCATCAAAAAGTACAATGTTTTTTATCAGAAAATAGTTAGAACCCATGAAACAATGCTTCAAATGGGTCTTACAAAAAAATATAAAAGAATACAAAAATAAAAGTTGACTCTGGCCTTCAGAGAACTGCCCGATGGCTCAGTGTTGTGTTTTGTCTCGGAGAGGTTTTTCCAAGCCCAAAAGGTAATCCCTCTCCGAAGCACTTCTATTTCTGTGTTGTGGTGAGCCTGGCAGTTTTGGATTTGTTGAGTAAAGCAATTTAGGAATTGCTTCCTACAGATGGAGATGCGTTTTAGAGTGAATCACTGGAGCTTTAAGAATAACAAAGTGCTGTAAAAGAAACTTACACTGATGCCCTGAATAGCGAATCTTATCTAGCCCATCTGATGCAGCAATTGAGGGGAAAGAAACTAATTGAAACTACTGAAACAGCAGGAAGGGTTGACTAATCTTTTTTTCTTTTTATCTATTTAATGTGAAGGAAACCTGTCACATCTAATACAGTGTCTAGGAAGGTGTTAACGAGGTAGAACTGCCTTTGGAAGCTGTCCCTTCCCACCCACCATGAGGTCCTAAAGCTGAGATGCTGGCCTCCAGCAGGAACACTTGATGAGGACTGGCCATGGTGAGTGCTTTTCAAAGAAATGGCACTGTCCATCTTAGCGTCACGTCAAACAAACTCAAGAATGATTTAGGGGTTTTTTTCCCTTGTTCCAAAAGTTGGAAACTAAAACTTTTAATTGAAAAAGCCTGAAGCCACTTTCAACCTCTTGTATTTAAAACTCAAATTAGCCCTATCAGGATTAAAAAAAAAAGTCGAAGAAAAGGGAAGTGCATTGTGTCAAAGGTGGCGACGCAATGATTTATCGGTAGTTATATTTTACAGAAAGGCTGTTTCTAGTTTTCTGAACTTTGCATCTCGGTTTCATCAACTCAACACAAATAATACAGCTCTAAAATCATGCCCTAAACACGCATAAATCTGAATGCTAGTGAAATGTTTCGAGGTGATAAAACAGTTAGAGTAATGGTCTTTCTACTTGATTTAAGAAGAGATCTCTTTATGTGTAAACTACACATTCAGTATAAAATGTAGAAAGGAGAAATCTGATCTCAGGGCTGTGAACAGGTGCATAAAAATAAGTTGCATGACTTGGGTTCAATGAGTTCTGCTTTGTGGACATCGCATCATCTTCACCTCTGCTCAAGATGCTCCCCAAGCTGTCCTCGGGATACTAGTTTTTTTCATATCTACCACATACATGGCAATGGCACTTATAAGATTAAGAGTACGTCTCCAGGAAGCTAAAGAGATAGCTGAGTTGGTAAAGTGGTTTCCTTGCCAGCAAAGAGATCTACGTTTGATCCCCAGAGCCCACACATAAAAAGCTGTGACTCACCCCTAGAGATACCCCTGAATTCGCTAATACTTTACTCAGGTATACAGGTGGAAACAATCCACTGGGAAGCAGCCCTCACCAGAGAAATGCACAGTGAAGCAACCGAGTCTCACAGGGACTCGACCCACTGAGCACATGAGCATCCGCTAGGAAAAAGGACATAGTATGAGCTGCACTCACACAGGGATTACCCAAGGTGAGCACTTTGAGGCTCCTCGCTGCTTCAACAAGAGTAAGAAGAAAGGGAAGAGCTTTGAAGGCAAGAAAGAAATCTCTTCGTTCTTCAGGGTCCCCCAAGCTCCACCTATTCGCAAAGCTTTAACAATGTCCCAGTTGACCAGGAGTGTGTGTTTTCAGTGTCCAGCTCCAGAGCTACAAAGGAAAATAAGGAGTGACTCTAAACTCTGAGAGTAAATGAACAAAAGTACACTCCTGTGGGAGGACTAGCTTTCACAAAATGTCCTCTGACTGTCACATGAATGCTTTGACAACCGTGCAACATACATACACACAAAATTAATTAATTAATCAGCCAATTATTGGCTATAAGAATATTTGGAACAATTCCAAATGTCATCTTTTGTGTTTTCAGTGGCAGACACAAAGTGTCCTTGAAAACCAAGCCTGCCAGATTAGAAGGTTTGGGGATAAAAATTCTATTTTTTTTAACTTTTCCCCACATCTAAAACTAGATCATAAAAATGTGACAGAAGAGAAAATTCAAAATAACTGAAAAAACTGCAAAAAGTTAAATATTTTACTGCAAATTCAAAATAATACTGCAGCAATAGCCACAAGGAATTGCGTGAGTTTATAAATCTGACCCTTCTAGAGCGTTGCCATTTCATATCCCTTGTGTTTGGAGGAATATGATTTCATAGCAAAGAGTTCTTAATGCCAAGAAAGAGCAACTACCTACAGGGTGAGCTGAATTTCTCTTTCCTGGCAATAGGTGAATGCACTGGGGCAACAACCAGGTAAAAATTGAAGGTCTGGGAACAGTGCAGAAGTCAAGGGAATGATGAAAGGGTATTTTACTAACATAAATGTTTTTAGAGAATCTTGCTCCTTTTTAATAGCAATTAAAATCTCATTTTAAGATATTACGCTGACTCTTGCTGCCTTAAATAGCCTCCGAATAGCACATTACCTTTACAAGAAATTATCTGGGAGCTCTGGAGCTCCATAAGCAGAGGGCTTACTGATTCTGTTATATTAAGTCCTGCCCAAAGTGCCCTTACCATGCATGTGGCTCAAAATGGTTCATTTTGCAGTTAACATTGTGATAAAATCCATTATGAAATTTCTGTTTGAACACAAAATCTAACCTTAAGACCCTGAGCCATTTTTTTTTTAGTTGGGGAGAAACCAATTTAAAAACTGAAATGATACAACCATTCATCCAACAGGGCAGTGTTTTCAACCCTGTCAGTTTTATCCATGTAGTTCTTCCTAAGCCCGTGACTCTGTACCCGATTTCACCATAATGCTCTTGGCCCACCATTGATTGAGTCGGACTCAGCCAATTATGTGTCTCATACCTGCCCATGTCCTTCCCTAGCATGTGGACAACATTTTTAGACCAGACTCCCATACAGGTCCACTTAACTTCCTTAGGGATGGTACTTCCCAGCCAGCTAGCTCAGCCTTTGAACTTTGACATTTCTGGAGTTTTTTTCTTGAAAGCAATGCTTTGAGTCCATTTCATAAAGACTGAAGACAAAAGTAAGAAGAAAAAAAAAAAAACATGTTGGCCAAGAAAGGAGAACCAATTGCGCTTCTGGAATGAAAATTCCAATCAGGTTTTTTTCACCAATGAAAGTTTTTGCATGAAGTGAATCTTAACTTTAAAACAAGGAAAAAGGAAGTTCAACAGAAAGGTAATTTTTTGCTATAAAACACCCACAAAATTGAACAGATAACAAAATAAAAAAAACATAATTTATTTTGTTTGTGGACTTTCTATTTTATGCATTATTTCTTCTTGCATATTTATATACCATATGTCCCACACCTATTATTATTGCTCCTGTTACTAATTTTCCTCTTCCTTGCATCCTGGAGTTGAATCTTTTCACATAACAACTTCAGCTTCTTCAGTAGAACTTTCTTCGTGCCTCTCTGGTCACAGTCCATTAACACACAACGTTTCTACAAGTTCACTTTCTAGGCCACCATAAGGGATTTCATTTTTTTCATTTTTTTTTTCTTTTATTTTCACACTTGGCTAACTTTTAAAAAGAAAAAGTGAAAACTATCAGCCATAACGATATGCCTTACCTAGGGATGTAGTATCCACTTAGGCAGCTGGTTTTGGGAAACAAAAAGAACTATCTGCCACGCTAGCATTTTGAATCTCTACACACAGCTGACATCTCCTTTGACAGGAGTTCAGGAATCAGAGGGAAGATTCTGTGGGAAGGAAAGGGAGGCCTTGTAATGTGGGAAACTCAGGAAAACAGAGTGAGGTCCCACTGGAAGCAAGAGAAGTATGGATCTCATCTGCATTTTTTTCTAAGCCCTGGCTGTGGTACTATAAATAGAAGAGCCTATACAGAGAGATGAGTTGATTCCACAGATCGCAACCTCATTTTTTTAGAAATATTTGGAGATGTATTCATAAGGATTCATCTGCACATTTTCCTGCTGAGAATCTCCCTCTCTTGGCACAGTGGGTGGCAAACTTTCAAACCTGCTAATGATGTGCTAGATGCAAAGAGTATAAGAACAATTATTTATTTTTTAAGTTAATACATGCAGAAATGCTTTTAGCTCTAATAGCCCTTTCAGGTATTTGACTGTCTTACGTAAATAGTGAACAACCTTTTAAGCGTAGCCTCTTTATTTTTTTTTTAACTGGCTAATTTTTTTTCTAAAGATAATTGTAATTCCTAGAGAAACTTAATAACCTGATTCTCTAAATATATTGGAGATTTGCAATCTAATATCCCATAGCAATTATAGTGTCAAATATACAGATATCTATATATGCGTAGATAAATGGTACTTTTTCAAAAAGTTTCTTCATGTACATTTGCCTTGCATTACACTGGGAAAATAAAAAGGCTCTAACCCTTGTACCTTCATATCTACATAGGATTTTTAGTTCTTATTTATTGTTTGTGTGTATGATGGGGGTGACATGCACGCAGATGATGTGGGAGTGTCATATATCAATCTGTTGATTTCATTGGTTAAGGAATAAAGAAACTGCCTAGGCCCCTTGATAGGCCAACCCTTAGGTGGGTGGAGTAAACAGAACAGAGGGCTGGGAGAAAGAAGCTGAGTCAGTGAGTCGCCATGATTGTCCCACTCCAGACAGACGCAGGTTAAGATCTTTCCTAGTAAGCCAGCTCGTGGGCTACAAAGATTAATAGAAATGGGTTAGATTAATATGTAAGAGCTAGCCAATAAGAGGCTGGAACTAATGGGGCCAGGCAGTGTTTAAAAGAATACAGTTTCCGTGTAATTATTTCGGGTATAAAGCTAGCCGTGCAGGCGGCCGGGTGCTGGGGACGCAGCCTCGCCGCTCTTATTTCAACACGCAGAAGTCAAAGTGCAAGTTTGAAGAGTGAGGTCTTTCCTTCCATCTATGTATGGTCACTGGGGATCAAACTCAGGTCACCAAGCTTGCCTGGCAAGAGTCTTTGCCTGCAGAGTCATCTCACTAGCCCTACATGTGTTTTTGTAATACGTTGCTGAATGTCAAAATGTTCTCCAAATGAAAAAGAATCAAAATGTGATGTGGGAGTCCCCTCTGTGTGCTGTCATTACCATTAATGAATAAAGAAAGTGCCTTGGCCTGCTGATAGGGCAGAACTTAGGAAGACAGGGAAGGCAGAACTGAATGCTGGGAGAAAGAAGGACGGAGTCAGGAGAACATCATGGACCCGCCACCACCACCAGAGACAGACATGCTAAGACTTCACTGATAGGCCACGACCTTGTGGTGATATGCAGGTTAATAGAAATGGGTTAAATTAATATGTAAAGGTTAGCCAATAAAAAGTTAGAGCTAATTGGCCAAGCAGTGATTTCATTAATAGAGTTTCTGTGTGATTATTTCAGTTCTGGGCAGCCAGGACAAACAAGCAACCTTCCTGTAACAAAAATGTGCTCCAATCCTGCTGTAGCATAATGGTAGCTAATATCTGCCATGCTTTTACACTAGAAAAAACATAATTTTACTGGGACTGTGACTTTCACTCAGGGTAAGCTATGTAAGGAGGACATCTGAAGCTTTTACAATGGTAGAAGCCAGAAGGGTGAAAAACATCACAGGAAAATCCACAGAATCAACTAATCCGGGCTCATAGGAACTCACAGAGACTGAACCAACAGCCAGGAAGCCTGCATGGGACTCACCTAGGGCCTCTGCAAATAGGTGAGAGCTGTGTAGCTTGGTCTTCTTGTGGGGCTCCTAGAGGTAGGAAACAGAGCTGTCTCTAACTCTTTTGCTGACTTTTGGGACCCTATTCCTCATGCTGGGTTGCCTTGCCCATCATTAGTACAGGGCAAGGTGCTTAGACTTACAGCTTGATATACTACGTTTTGTTGGGATTAATGGGAGGCCTTCCCTTTTCTGAGTAGAACTAAGGAATAGTGGATGTGGGGAAGAGAGGAGGAGGGGTAGGGAGGGACTGGGAGGAGAGAAGGGAAGAGAAACTACAGTCAGAATATAAAATCAATGAATAAATAAATAATTTAGAAAAAAAACGAATGGTGAATCTCAAGTTTCACCCAAGACCTTCTCTACTAAAACATCAGAGGGCCAGGGAGTGAAGGAATCAGTGGACCTGGGGGATGCATCAGGAGGCTTCATAGAAACAGTCAAACTGCAGATGACCTTTGGGCAACTACTTCTAAATGAATTCATTCATTTTTTTTCTTTTATTGATTCTTTGTAGATTTCACATCATGCATTTGGATCTTACTTATCTCCCTGTCTCCTCACATCTACCCTCTGCCCTTGTGACCTCCTCCAAATCAAAACCAAATTTAGAAGAAAAATCAAAAGAAGCAAAGAAACAAATCAATCGAAAGAATCCTGTTGTGGAAGCGGTAGTGTGGCCCAATGAGTCACACAGTTTACCCTTTAGTCCGTTCATCTTCACTTTCCAGTATTCACCTTCTCAAGTCATTGGTCTGGCTCAAGACCCTGGTTTCTGCTACACCACTGATAATGAGCTCTCCCTGGGGTTCCTCTTGGATGTCCTGTTCTCCTGTGCTCTGGAGAGTCTGCTGTTTTGGGATGTGTAGGTTTGTCCCTTTCACATTCTCCAACGGTTCATAGATTCCATGGACGCTGGGATGGGTCAGCTCACAGCCCTGGTTCTGGACCTGGATGGTAACTAGGTTGACCAGCTTGCTAGCTTTCCCTCATCGTCACTACCTAGGTGAGTTCTCTAGCACTGCTACTGCTAGCTCACTCAATGATACAAGGAGCAGGTTTCCTGTTCTTGTGTCTCAGACCTGAGTCCCCCTCACTCCTCACATCTCCAAGTACAATTCTGTTTTGCCCTGGCAAGGTACAGGGCCCTATCTCCTGATTGCTGTAGGGTGAATACAAGTGGGTAGTGAGGTAAAGTCCTTTGTTCTCATGCCCTTAGGGCTGGCTCACCTGCAGGGGTGGGAGCAACAACAGGGTCAGCTCTACTGAATCACCCAGCAGGGTGCAGGGGCTTTTTTTCTGTGTCTTGAAGCTGAGGTGGGACTGGGCTAGTT
Source organism: Microtus ochrogaster (assembly GCF_000317375.1). Lineage (NCBI taxonomy): Eukaryota > Metazoa > Chordata > Mammalia > Rodentia > Cricetidae > Microtus > Microtus ochrogaster. Next base: position 16,990,275 of record NC_022028.1, read on the forward strand.
CTCTCCCTCTTGTGACCTTGGGGCCTTTAGGTGGAGACTAATTGTTCATTTTCCAACTGTCCAGACCCAAATAATCATGCAGAAGCTATGTTAATTACAACACTGTTTGGCCAATGACTCAGGCATATTCCTGGCTAACTCTTACATCTTAAATTAACCCATTTCTATTCATCTGTGTATCGCCACAAGACTGTGACCTACCAGTAAGGTTCCAGCAAGTATCTTTCTCCTTCAGCAGCTATATGGAGTCTTCTTAACTCTTCCTTCTCTCTCTCTCTCTCTCTCTCTCTCTCTTCTGATTTACCACCTGGCTTTACTCTACTAAGCCATTGGCCCAAACAGCTTTATTCATCAATCAATAAACACAACACATATACTGAAGCACGTCCCACATCAGGGACCAACTCTTTCACCTGCCACAGGTAGCAAGGGGTGGATGGAAGAGGGCATATTTCCCTCATCCATGACCCCGAATGGCAGACTAGAAGCGGAAGTTGACTTTGTTGCTCTCGACCTTCAGGGTGATATGGTCTCCAACAACAGGGTCAGCTCTATTGTGCTACCCATGCAGAAATCACACTGCTCTTTCTCGGGTGTCGCAACATGTGAGAGTCAGAGCTAGCTCTTCCACTGTTGTGACCCCAGGGCCAGCTCTCTTACCTGGAATTCATTAAGATTTTACAGTAAATGCCATGATTGGTGTTGGAGAAACAGCTCAGTGGTTAAGAGCACAAGAAGCTCTTGCATAGGACATGACCTGGGTTTGTTTTCTATGGCAACTCACAACTATGTGTAACTCCAGTTCCAAGGGATCAGAAATTTTCTCTGGCTTCCATGGGCACTGCACACATGTGCTGTGCAGACATACATGCAGGCAAAACACCATACACATAAAAGAAAAGAAAAATTTAAATGCTGTTTTCACCCCTAGATGAAGAGCTACAGGAAGTCACTGGCTACTAAGCAAATGGTTGCTAAGAGAGAGAATCAGTTGCCTTGTAAGGATGATCACTCACGTAAGTTACCCATGCCAATTGGTCAGTTTTAAACTCATGCACATTTGAGCAAAGCTAAGCTGATTCAGTAGGTTATAAATGCAAGTGTGTATGTCTATATATGTAAAATTAATATTTAAAGATGAGATCATGAATCTGGGAAGGAGAGAGGGGAGTTAGAGAGGAAGAGGTAAGGTCTGGAGTATTGTAGATACAGTGTCCATGTATGAAGTTTAAAAAGTATTTTTAAAAATGTCATTACTAGCTGGGCGGTGGTGGCACACGCCTTTAATCCCAGCACTCAGGAGATAGAGGCAGGCAGATCTCTGTGAGTTCGAGACCAGCCTGGTCTATAAGAGCTAGTTCCAGGACAGGCTCCAAAACCACAGAGAAACCCTGTCTCAAAAAACCAAAAAAAAAAAAAAAAAGTCATTACTTTCTTAAAGATGAATTTGTAAAGCAGCGTATATATAGTGAATAGTTCTTGTAAAGGACATTTGTAAACTTTCTCAAATAAAACAATTGAGTATTTATGTATAGACATATCCGTGTAGTTGTTTACACAAAACAGTGCTGAGTAAATTCACAGCAATGTTGTAGCTAAGCAAACTATGTAAGAGAGGGTGGCATTGTTTGCATCACTATTTCCAAAAGTCAACTCTTGTCATAAAGCCTACCTACTTCAGACACTCTTTTTCCTGGGGAAAATTCAATTCTGCTGTAAGGTACAGAAAGACTCTCAAGCGTCTCAAGTGACAGGGAAAACAGTGGACCTGGTAGTTTTTGAATAAATTGGATTTCTTGATGGGGATGTCAAGATGAACATAGAGGAAACCTTTAAATTTAGGTGTGCCACAACCTAAAATAAAGATAGTTTTGAAACTATCTGTGAGATATATGTCACTCTGGGAAGTATTTTGGAATGACAGGAGGCAACTTGACATGAGGAACAGAAGTAGCATCATCCAGCACAATCTCAAGCGTGGAAGACTCTTTCTCTAATAAGAGTTAATACAATGTCAAAACTGCAGCTGAAGGGCTGCGTGCATCCCCTTGGCGAGGCAGAAAAGGTGACCTCTCCTCTCTTAGACAGCTTCCTCTAGAATTCCTACTTCCTTCTCAAGTCTCCCTAGCTGCCTGCTAGCACAGATGCACCATTGGTCACCTGCATGTGGAAAGGCATAACCATCTTACAATGGCTGATGGAAGCCAAAAGAGGAAACAGGGCTTGGTGCATCAATGGGATATCATTTAAAATAATGTGTGCTTGGTTTTAAACCTAAAGGCATCCCTCCTGCATCTCAAATCTGTTTACATCTACAGGACTGAGGTATTCAGCGTTTAGATTGATTTGACTTTCATCTATGTATTAGCCTCCACTGTTTTTTTTTTTTTATTTTCTTCTGTTTGGAGATTATAATATAATTACAATATTTCTACCTTCCCTTTCCTCCCTCCAGACCCTCCCATACACTACTTCTTACTTACTCTCTTTCAAATTAATGACTTTTTATCGTTAGTTATTATAGCTTGCAGATGTATATACAAAGTCCTAAATATAACCTGCTTGGTCTATATGATATTACTTGTATGTGTTTTTAGGACTGCTCATTTGGTATTGGATAACTAGTTGCTGTGTTCTTCCAAAAGGGAGATGATTTCTCCTTTCTTAGCAGTCTTTAGTTGCCTGTAGTTCTTTGAGTACAGTTGAGGCCTTATAGGCTTTTCCCCATACACTTATGCATGTCTATTAGCAAATCCCTGTACAGTCTGTTTGGGCAGTCATACTGGTGTCTGCATTAGCTTTTACAAACCTAATGTGCCCCTTCCATAACGCAGCTAGCTATTGAGAGTCCTAAGCATTATCTGGATACACGCCACAATGGTTTACCATTGACTTTTTCCAAGCTTTTAAAACCTATGAAGTTACATATCAACTAGGCAAAAAAAATTGCTGTGAAGTTTCCATAAATTTTAAGATATGAGTAAATTATTAATCATTTACAGGATTAACCTTTTACGTGGGCAAAAGTTGAATGTCTGAGAACCAGCTTTACCTGCTATCCATCCTTCATTCCCATACATGAAGCTAATTTTAAATACTGAGATATTTTTGAAAAGCAAACCCTCTTCCATTTCCAAACTGGCTACCTATTACATGGAGTAAGTGGTCCTTTCCTACACGCAAATTGGTTTGTATTATAATATGATTCAAAGAAACAAGGAAATAAGAGAACCCACAGATGAGAACACTTAACAGCAAACTCTCTAGTCTGGGCAAGGTTTCAGCAGAAAAGGAGGATGAGTCCTGAAAAAAGACTCCACTAGTTTCCTCCTCCTTTGGGTTGTGTTTCTGGCACCAATCCTGGAAAGTCTCAAAATACATAAAGATATTAAAAAATAAGCAGGAAGAATAATGACCTAGACATCCATGTATGCAAATATATACACTCACTGTCCCGGTCAGGGTTCCCTGATGGGACAAAGCATATGCTAAAAACAACTTGAACAAAGAAAAGGCTTATTTTTGGCTACAGGTTTCAGAGGCCCTTGGTCAGATGATGCCATGGCATTGGGCCTGAGGAGAGGTAGAGGATCATGGACATGAGAACACAGAAAAGACTGCTCAGTTTATAGCAGCCAGGTAAGAGACTAATCGGGAGGAGCCAGGGACAAGGTAGACACTTCAAGACATAGTACATAACCAACTTCCTCTAACCAGGCCCACCCTCCTAATAGCCCATTTTATACATAGATTAGCCATTGATAAAGTGAACACCCAATTACCTCTGAAGAGCACCACTACTGGGGTCCATGCTATCAACATATGAACCTTTGTAAGAGACACATCATATCCAAATTGTAATGCAAGGTAACAAAAAAATACGGCAGATAGAGAAATTATTTTGAATATTGCATTCAGTTCATTACTGCAAGAAGCAAAAATCAAACTCAACGGTTTCTACGGCTTAAGAGGGGCTTGGGGCTGACATTATAGCTCAGTGCTAGAGCATTCACCTAGCACAGACAAGGTCCTAAATTCAATTACCAGCACTGAGAAACAATAATCAAAATTAAGTGTTGATACTATTAGTGTTAGTGGTACAAATGAAAAAGATAGCAATGCCTAAATTCTCAGCACTTGAGAACCGAGGAAAGAGAAACACAAATTTGAGGCCAGCTTGATCTACATGTCAAGAATCTACTTGACAGAGCCACAAGAAAACATAGAGGAAGTCAAATATATTTGGCTCACACTGCTATAGAATGACAGCTAGACCTAGAAACCAAACAGTTTCTTCAGTTATGTCTCTATCCTGGTGGCTTCGATTTCCTTGCAAGTTGCTAGTATGTTTTTTTATCCAGGCTTAGCCCTCTGCTGGGCAGATGCCCTTGACTCTTTCCCTTTATAAGACCCAGGAGAAAGAGAATACGCTCCTGAGGGTTGTGGCAGAGGTTCTGCATCCATTCCAGTCAGCCTGCCCTGTTCACATACAAGTTCTGTCCTAGACACTGTCACTACAAGAGTAACATCTGTTCACGCCAGACAAAGTTAACTTTGAGCCTCCAAGTTAAGGTCCTCACATAAACCTGAGGCCACTGTTGCTTTAAAAGGGGGAAGTAGATGCAGAAAAGGCAGAAATAACAGACTCTAAGGCAATTCCCCCTCCTGCGTGCCTCCCCGGCAGGTGAGAGAATTTTTCCTGAGATTTGCTTTCATAGACTCTCGCAGCCTGGGGCCAGCAAACCATATTTTAAGTCAGAGAGTTATATAGCCATTACAGCTCCCCACTGTGCCTTTTTTCAGAATTGCCACAAGTTCAGCTCTTAGACGATGTTGCCCTCAATATAGCGAGCCATCAGCGGCTTAAAATTCTCCTGTGAGCTTTGAGCCTCAGATGACTTTTCCTGATAGACGTTTGAGGCACCTCATTGAGGCAGCAGCACACATATTTAATGAAGTCCTGAAAAGGCACCCGGAGTGAAGCAAGAGCTGAGATAAATCAAAAATAAAAATAGATATCTAAAAATAGCATCCATGGCTTCAGACAATTTACAATGCCCTTAATCAGCCCTCAATGTAAAGTACACAGATTAAAAATACTCAAAAATTATATCACAGAAAGCAAAAGAGGGGGGAAAATGCCACTGGGCAAGGCGATTGTGATTTTATTGATGTGTATGAGCACTAGAAAGACTGAACTGAAAAGGTAACAAGATGCCGTAATATAAGGCTACTTTACGGAATAAAACTAATAATTTCAGGATAGCTTTGATAGCTCAACACCTGCAAATGTTTTCAGAAGTAATAAAGAGTAGTTGATAATGGCATTTAATCAATAAGGGGTTAAAGATGAGGTTGAGCAGGGATGGATACTTGCTTTTCTTCCCAGATGATCTGCACTCACTTCTCAAGAACCACATAGAGTGGCTCACAACTTACTCGAATTCCAGCTCCAGAAGGTCCAATGCCTTCCTCTGGCATCAACCGAAGTCTGCACACAGGGGTGTACACCCACAGATACTCACACATGCACACACATCAATAATAATACAGACACCCCAGAGTCCGGGAGTCGAGGCCGGTTGTCCAGCCAGTCCCGTTCCGCGCTCCCCTGCCTTTTCTTTCTCTTTCAACATGACAGATGCCGCTGTGTCCTTCGCCAAGGACTTCTTGGCTGGTGGAGTGGCCGCGGCCATCTCCAAGACGGCGGTAGCGCCCATCGAACGGGTCAAGCTGCTGCTGCAGGTGCAGCATGCCAGCAAGCAAATCACGGCAGATAAGCAATACAAGGGCATTATAGACTGCGTGGTTCGTATCCCCAAGGAACAGGGAGTCCTGTCCTTCTGGCGTGGTAACCTGGCCAATGTCATCAGATACTTCCCCACCCAGGCTCTCAACTTTGCCTTCAAAGATAAATACAAGCAGATCTTTTTGGGTGGTGTGGACAAGAGGACCCAGTTTTGGAGCTACTTTGCAGGGAACCTGGCATCAGGTGGTGCCGCTGGGGCCACATCCTTGTGCTTTATGTACCCCCTTGATTTTGCCCGTACCCGTCTAGCAGCTGATGTGGGCAAAGCTGGAGCTGAAAGGGAATTCAAAGGCCTTGGTGACTGCCTGGTTAAGATCTACAAATCTGATGGGATTAGGGGCCTGTACCAAGGCTTTAATGTGTCAGTCCAGGGCATTATCATCTACCGAGCTGCCTACTTTGGCATCTATGACACTGCAAAGGGAATGCTTCCAGATCCCAAGAACACTCACATCTTCATCAGCTGGATGATTGCACAGTCTGTCACTGCTGTGCTGGCTTGACTTCCTATCCCTTTGACACGGTTCGCCGTCGTATGATGCAGTCAGGACGCAAAGGAACTGACATCATGTACATAGGCACGATCGACTGCTGGAGGAAGATTGCTCGTGACGAAGGAAGCAAGGCCTTTTTCAAGGGTGCATGGTCCAACGTTCTCAGGGGCATGGGTGGTGCCTTTGTGCTTGTCTTGTATGATGAGATCAAGAAGTACACATAATTATGTCGTAGGTGTTCTCCCCGAGAACAGGCATGTTGTATAATACACCATATCTTGAACATTCTGGACAGATTCTCTGGGCTTGTCTGTTTTATCAATGGCAACTATTTACCAGTTGAAAAGTGGGAAGCAATAATATTCATCTGACCAGTTTTCTCTTAAAGCCATTTCCATAATGATGGGACTCAATTATATTTTTTATTTCAGTCACTCCTGATAATAAAAATTGAAGAAATAAAAAATATCTAAAGACAAAAAAAAATAATAATGAGACAGATCTTTTGGAGAGCTAGTCAACGTGACTCCATGTTTCATCTGATTTTCATCGTGAAAATGGAAAAGAAAGCTTGCTTTGTTGGCGCTAGTAGCAGGTGGTATTTGGTACACAGTTTTAGAGAAATCCTACCAAACTGAGCACACAATGTTACATCTCAGTCATATAAAATTCAACAAACCCATCAAGCCTGATGTAACACATTTAAAAGCTTCTCACCTCATATTAAGGCTTGGTAAGGCAACCCGGTACTAGGAAAACCTGCAAAAGCATGAAGAACAGGCTCCACTGCCACTGCTAAGAGTCCCACAAGGAGACCAAACCATACAACTGTCACGAATATGTAGAAGGCCTAGGTAAGGCCCATTTGGGCTCCTTAGCTGTTGGTCCAGTATGAGCTCCTATGATTCCAGGTTAGCCCTCTCTGTGAGTTTCCCTGTGATAAACTTGACCTTTCTCCTGACAACCTCCATGACTCCAGTCTTCAGATTCTAGCAGAGGAGATGAAACCATATTAAGTGTCAACACTGTACCCAGACAAATGCCGCCTTTCATCTCTCAGTAGTATGCAATTCTCCTTTCTTGACACGCCACTGTCTCAATTTCCCTTCACCTCAAAACTGAAACTGAATTTCAAAATGCATTTTAAGATGCTTATTTTAGAAAGATAACATATCTCCTAGAACACAGGAATGAAATCCTACGATGAATAAAATAGGAAAAGAGAGAAGTTCAGTCCAGAGGCCTACGTGGTACTGACCATCCATAGGCAGCTGGGTTTGGTTTTGTAGGAACTTGGAAGGAAAAAAGTAAAAGTTACTCTGCTGCTGCTTGCCCAAGAAGCACACAATAGTCATTAGCCATTGGCCCATGATTCTTCTTGACTGGGAGTTTCCCATAAGACATTAATTGTCCCATATTTTCGTCTTACAGTGCAAAATTGGTAAGACTTCTGGCCCTCACTAGCATCTTATGTGAAGTCAAGGAAGAAGAACTTACCATATTAATATTCCATTAAGCCGACAAAGGTGTCTACTACTGCGTCTGTTCCTATCAAACCATTTTTGTATAGGGTATGGTTCAGTGTTCTCTTTATCAGCTAAGGTAAGACAGCACACCCCCGTGAGGACTAATCTGCCTTCTACAGACTTGTCCAAAACACACTGGGTATGCACATATTCACATGGAAAAGCAAAGACCAAATCAACCACCCCAGTTGTTGCCCAGTTCCTGCACATCAGAATAGACACAAAGGAAGATCTGTAACCATGCCTGCTCGGTTACACCAGAGGATGAAACCTCAGCTACTTTCACCTCATCAGCACTTGGGTCTAGCATATTGCACTTTCCCTTCAAAGTGTTCCACATCTATCATCCTATTCTTAGATGAACAATGCCTACCGTGTCAATGTTTCCACCGGGGAATTCATTCTGGGACAACGGCAGCAGGGACCGCCAGAGCTAAGACCAGAAAACATTGTAAATGGAAAACTTGCAGCTCCTTTTCTTCGAAAAGAATGTTGTGATCCGCATCTGCTTTCATGTGGACACGTTCCACTGCCCAACTCAATACAAGGATTTCTTTTCTGCTTTCCCAACCGCATCATTCTAAAGATGAGAAGAGGGAGCAACTTATTTTCTCTCCTATCCCCACAAGTCCTTTTCATAAATATTTCTTAAACAGCTTACCTTATCTCCTGACCTAGATCTCCCTCTGGAACATGGCCTGTGAGGAGGGCAGTGCCACACACTAAGCCCAGGGTGAAAGTTCCCATTTTACTTCCGACTCACCAGCCGAGAGAACTCAGGTTATTTTAGTATCATTGTACTTCAACCCCAACTGAATCTAGTAGTGCAGTATGCCTTATTGGGTTCATGAGGCAATGTATATACAGTGCTTAAGATACTACTGAATACTGTTCTTTGGGAGTAGTCCAGGCATAATTTGTTTCATCCCCACAGGGAATTGCTACTCTTGCCAGTATTGGAAATGGCTGGATTCCCCATTCCAAAGAGGAAACTGTTCCGATGTCCATGGAAATCAAGATTAATTTCCTTTCAAGATGTTTGCTACATTGGCAACACTTCGTAGTCATCAAAGCCACACCAGGGTATTACATAACCTTGAAAGAAAGCAGCTCTGCAGGGTCACAGATAATCTCCGGATCGCTTAAGGACATGGCACCTCTAAATGTCAGGCTGGCATTTCGTGGGGGTATATTTCAAGTGCATGTAATTCCCTGCCATGTAAGCTCATACTTGGATGCCATCCATTCCGATACAACGAGCTTCCACTCTTCAACCCAACGGTTGTTTGATTGCCCTGGTGTTCAAAATCTCTCAGTACATCTCACTCCCCGCTGTGTTAAACCTCTATTTTCCAGCTCCTGGTACAGAGAGCTGTTAAAGATCAAGTTAATCCCAGAGGGGAGTGGGGAGACAGGGGTCACTGTGACTGCTCCACAAAGTGCTTAGGAAAAACAAGCGCACTGTTGCTCTGGGTTGGAGGCAGCCTTTGAGAGGGCTGCATTTTTTCCTTCTTTAAGAACTAAGTAAATTGTCTTTCCTTTAGCTCAGGGGAAGGCATCACCTACCTCTTACTTTTACCACTCATTTCAGCCTCTGTAAAGGGAAAGAGTGATGTTGGCACCTACAAAAATGTAGCACTTCAATATATGTCAATATATGTTCTTGAAAAATAACTTAGAGGGGGCTGGAGAGATGGCTCAGTGGTTAAGAGCATTGCCTGCTCTTCCAAAGGTCCTGAGTTCAATTCCCAGCAACCACATGGTGGCTCACAACCATCTGAAATGAGGTCTGGTGCCCTCTTCTGGCCTTCAGGCATACACACAGAAAGAATATTGTATACCATAATAAATAAATAAATAAATATAAAAAAAAGAAAAATAACTTAGATGCTCTTCTATCTAATCCATTAGCATATTAAATTATTAACTCTTTTCATCTATTCCGATAGTATTTCTAGCAGAGGATGTTTACCATTCCAGTTATGATGACTAGTACTTGTACTCATGAACAAATGAGTCATGTGAGCCAATGTATGTATGAATGTGTGTGTGTATGTGTGTGTGTGTATGTACAGCTTCAGATATATTGTGTATATAAACTTACATATGCATGCAAGCATATGGGGAATATTTGAGGTCAAAAGCTTTCATTATTCTTAAAGTTGTTGAGATGTTTATATTTAATGATACAGCTGATCCCTTAACACATTGTGCTTCCTACCAATGATCAATATTGGCCTTTTATTTTGCACAATTCTATGAACTGTTTATATATACATTATGCATACACAGAGATAAAATGCATAAATTCTCATACATGTATACATACATTAATACATAATTTGAGAAAATAATGTATTGGAGAAAATCATTTGTGACAAACCCTGCTAGAAGTCTCGCCAATGTCATCTCCTTTTTCATTAATAATTTCTAGCTTTTATTTGGTACACTTGGGTATCTAGCTAAAATGTCTCCACCTTCCTTAAAGCAGAGTATAACCCTAGGTACAAACTCAGATAATCTAATGTCACAGAAGTTCTGGGGTATTATAGAAACATCTGAGAAAAGTCCATAAAAGCAGTATGGCCCTGCCTGCTTCTTTCCTAAACCCAAGGATATAGAAGCAATTATTTGAATCTCAGAAGCAATTTTGTATTCAGAAGCAACCTTAAAATTTTTAGATTTTCACATCTTATTTCCTAGGGAGCTATGCATCTGTTATTGTCTGCCTTTAGACAGAGGGTGAAGACTGTTTACTCTCAGGCTCCCACTGTCTGCCGCCATCAGGAGGGTACCATGAGAAGAACACTCATCTCGGAAGTCTGAATGCCCCTTTTGTTCATGACAGCACTCTGTCATGGTTTAGCAAGCCCTCAGAGGCTGGCCTTCTAACACACACATTTATTACTTATTAAAAATGTCTTCTAAATGGGTAGACTACAGGAAATGGTCTCTCGTGGAGACACAGACGGCAAATGAATTTTCTAAGCTGTGGGTAGAAATGGAACCCTCTGCGGTTTATCCTGAATCTCACCGGGGGCTTTTCCTTTGCAGGTCTGTCAGAGCAAACCCTTCCACAAAGACTCATTTTGTAGTAACAAATGCATCCTGTCAGATTCTGCCACACCTACTCGGTTATGCTTGGCTGGCTTGAGAATGTTAATGTGATGCACCTCACAGCCACCAAGCAATGGAGAGAGCACAGCTGTGCCGTGCGCTGTGCATGAGAAACACTCTTCACAGAAGCAGAGAATTGATCAGTGCTCTGGTGAATCTACGCCGCTGGAAAAGCCACAACGTTGGTGGTTTAGAAAGAGACAATGGAATGTATTGATTGTTAGAAATGAAGGAAACAAGAGACCGGCGGCCCTGCCAGTCGTGTGATTTGCTCGCTGTGCTGTCCTGTGATAGTGGCTATTCTGCTCAAGTTATCTTTGTTGTGCTTTATGTGATATTCTGTCATTCCATCTGTGTTTACTAGTTTTATTTCTTCTTGAGGGAAGCTGGAGTTACTTGAGAACAGAGTCGCTCAACTGAGAAAATGGCTCCTTAATATTGGCCTGTAGACAAATTTGTCAAGAATTATTTTTTTTTTTTGACTAATGATTGGTGTAAGAATGTCTCACCCACTGTGGATTGGGCAGTTGGTCCTGGGTTCTGTAAGAAAACAAGCTGAGCAAGCTTTGAGGACCAGGCCGGTAAGCAGCACCTGGCCTGTTTCGGTTCCTGCTTTGAGCTCCTGCCTTGACTTCCCTCAGCGATGGACTATCTGTCACCTGGAAGTGGAAGATGAAATAAACCCTTTCCTCCCCAAGCTCAGCTACAGCCTTTATCACAGAAATAGAAACCCAAATAAAGACACCATCCATTTGAACTTGAAACTCTTCTCTTCTTTCTCATAGGATTAAAAACTGCTTCAAATGATATACAAGCTGGCTTGGGCAGGCCTCAGCTTACCCAATAGCCACCAGACTACTCACCCTCTATTAGAAAACACTCAAATAAACATTTTCAATGCTGGTCACATATGACACCAGTCCATCCCTCCAACTCTAAGTCCCGTGGAGGCAGATACTATGTCTGCCTTGGGCAACACTGTGTCTGCAGAACAGCAGACAACAGGTTCGTGGTGTTCCTAAGCTGAAAATAATTTGAAAGTTCTTCAGAATGCCATAAGAAACAGTCTGGGAAGAAATGAATTTTCATCTACTTAGTGGATGCTATATAGCCAGGCTAAGTGCTTTTCTTTAACCTTTTTATATGATCTGTGTAATCAGATAGTAAGACAGAAGAGTATGTCTATGACACAAATGGAAAAACTTGGGTCTTAACAACTGAAATAAAGCTTGGCACGAGGAAAGGGGTCATACCTGTAATCCCAGCACTTGGAAAGGGGAAGGCAGGAAGAGCATCAGAAGCTAAACGTCATCTCTGTGTATTCAGTTTGTAGCCAACCTCAGTTACACGAGACCATGTCTCCACAAAACAAAAAATTTTAAGTTAAAATAGCCAGTAAAAAAAAAAAAAAAAAAACGATAAGTTGGCATTCCCTGGGGTACCAAGACGATAGTGCCCAAGTGAGAGTATATTATTGTGATACCAGAGAAGGACAGAGAAGTACCCCCAGCACATCAGGATGGCAATATATACACCTGGTCAGCTGATTCCTTCTCTAGTAGATGCAGAATTCAGAAACGCAATGGTCACCAAAATTAGAGAGGAAAGTTCTAGATATCTTAGAAAAGAAAGGATTGTAAACATATTTGGAGTTTTGTTCTTTTGAATTCTTTGATTTCTCTGGAATATTGGCAAAGTTCATTTTCAGAGAGTTTTAACATTCATATGAAGATTGAGGACGTATGCATCGTTAATTACACTTCCATCATTACTTATGAGATCGTTGTAACTGAGGCTTTGCAATAAGGTAACACAAGCAAGAAAACCTGTGCTCTGAGAAGCGCACTGGTTAGCTTAGTGCATGGTGTTTTCTGTACCAGAACTTTGAACTTTTACAAATATGGACAATTGGCAGACAGGTATCATACTGTTTCACTGGCATCAAAAGAACTAGCTATTATACTCCAATGGTTACTCCAGTGTCGAGCTGAGATGAAAACAGCGGTAGCTCTTCTACTCGTTCAGACAGCATTTGGAATATTTTGTGGTTTCTGTCATTATGTTCTCTGTATGAGAAGAACACTTGCAAATCTGTGCCTGAAGATTAACCAAAGAAGCAGCAGAATGGACTTGTTTTACAGTAAGAACTCAGACGTTGGTGAAAAGTGAAAATTAACTGTGAAACAATAAAAAAAAATAAAGAAAATTAGCTGTGTTCCCTTTGCCTGGTATATGGCAGATAATTAATAACTGTGAATATGTTAAAAAAAAATACAGTTGATGAGTGGTGGGTCTCCCATACTCTTGGGTTTGTACGGCTTTAACTCACTATAGTTCACTACTGCAAACCCCCGAGAGACACAGTATGCAGTTGCATGGCAAAAACTCCGAGAAGTACTATACAGCACTGCGGCGTGCAACCAGGAAACTCCACTTCACAATGACCTGCACACAATATGCTTGCATGTATGTTGTCTAATAGGGCTTGGGCACCCATACAGGAAGGGAAAACTACTTCTTTCTTATAACTTGAACATTTCTCCTCTTTATATTTCATGCTATCCTTAGTGTCTGAGTATCGGCATGTGGTCTACGGTTGGGAGAATTAGAAATAACTTTGTGATCTTCTTCTCCCTCCCAAGCTATTACTAGTATCTAGTAGATCTTCCCACACTTAACCCAATCCCTTCTTCCCAATCTTGTTGGGCGGAATTGAAGGAAGACTGAAGTGGGGTAATAGAACCCTTGTGGTTTTCCCTTCACTTCTTCCTCAAATATTGAAAGCACTAATTTAGGGCAAGGGTTCAGAGACAAAATCCAAACTTCCTCTTTGGTTTGATACCATCCTGCATTTCTCTTTGTCCTCTAGCTGTGTTAGTTAAATATGCGTATGTCATGATTAACAAAAATTCATCTCTCCTCTTACATAGGAAAGAAATTTCTGTTTGATTTTCTGTTTGCCCCAATAAAATAACTTCCATCTAAAATGTTATTTGGATAAAAGAACTCATTTGAAATCAAACTATGGCAGGAAACCATTCCGTTTCATCTGAATTTTACTTCCATGGTTCCAAATTGTTTTATTGTTCTCCTTTTCCACTGAGAAAACAAAGAAAAAACAAACAAAAAAAAAACCAATGCTAGTTTTCCTTTTTTGTTTTTTGTTTTAATTTCATTTATTTTTATTTATTTTTTTAGGTACAAGTGCTCTGTCTGCACCTAAGCCTGCAGGTCAGAAGATGGCACCAGATCCTATTACAGATGGTTGTGAGCCACCATGTGGTCACTGGGAATCGAACTCAGGACCTCTGGAAAAGCAGCCTGTGCTCTTAACCTCTGAGCAATCTCTCCAGTTAGTTTTCTTTTCTTGAATGTGTATTTAGTTGAAAAGTAGATCGCTTGGAGCTGTGTTCCTGTTCTTCTCAGCACAGGCATTCCTCTGGTATCTTTGGTTTTATAATCCTTCCTCCATGCGTGTCCCAGGTGTTTTATAGCAATAGTTATGATGATTTTCCTCTCCATTCTTTAAGGAACTCCAGCCTGCTTCTTGGTAATTGTCATATTAGTGAGAGAATGGATGGGTTCAAGAAGAACTACAAATGCTTTGCAGTCTCCCCATTGCCGCCAGCATGCCAGAGTCTGCCCATGAAGTAATTAAAGAAAATGTCTACCCAGATCTTATGTCCTGTGACTGGCCAGTTGAATGAAATCAGAAGTCATCAAAATATTAATAATTCCTAATATACTTGGATATGATATCTTAGACTAGTTTCTGACTTTTTTTTTTTTTTTTGGATTTTCGAGACAGGGTTTCTCCGTAGCTTTTTGGTTCCTGTCCTGGAACTAGCTCTTGTGGACCAGGCTGGCCTCGAGCTCACAGAGATCCACCTGCCTCTGCCTCCCGAGTGCTGGGATTAAAGGCGTGCGCCACCACCACCCGGCTTAGTTTTTGACTTTTATATACCTTTATTCATGTCAGTTTTGCTTACTCAAACATTTATCTTCAGAACAGATTTGTTTCGTGAGGTGGATTGAAAAAAATGGTTATTATTGTAACGAAAAATAGTGTGCTGAATGTTCCTCTATTTACATACAAGGAAAGGTTGCCTGACTAAGACTACTTGCTTTGTAATCACCATGGTAATTAATTTTGTGATCACGTGGAGTACACTGGGATAGAGATAAAGAACGAAGGCTCAAGGACTCACTGAGGATCTGGAAAGGGAACCCCCAAGCTGAGACGACATCACAGAGTGGCGTGAATCAATTGTAGAACTGTGCGGACAGCTCTACGCTGAATGAGGAAAAAAAAGTAGCTTATAAGAAATGTTAAAGAACTTTTTATTAAGTAAATTGGTGTCTTTTATATATTAAGGTAAACGTCAAGGCTGAAAGCACGTTCTCCATTTCATATTGGGTCTCTCTTCTTTTTTGAATCTGGACTTATTTTTACTGAAAGTCAGGAAAAAAAAAATACTTCATCTCTGCCGTTCATGAAATTTGCCCACATTCAGGGTATTTTTTGAACCACTGCTAATGGGGTATCACTGGTATAAAAGCCTCTTTAAAGCCTATCTGCTATAATCCTGTCTACATCAACAGCTCCACCGGAGGAAAGTGGGGGCTATAGAGGGGTTTCTAAACAGAAGTCCTGGACAGCAGTGAGAACCATCAAGAACAACAATTTGACTGGAATCTTCAAAGCAGGTCTGAAGTCCTCATCTTCCTGGCTGCCCTTCCCGAGTGCTACAGTTACAAGTGTGTGTAATCACACCCAGCTGAAGGGTAAGTGGAATTCTGTGAAAGAAATAAAAACAGACTATTTTGGAAAAATTACAGTTTGTAAACAAATTCTGAACATAAGGTATTAACTTAATACATCGCATTAATTGTAAAATAAACATGTTCTCTACATTACTGAACATTCTCTTGTCTTATAAAGAAAAAGAACGAATCCAGAGTAAAGGTGAAGAGTCTTAGACAGTAACCAAGTTAAGGTCTCAAAAATGCATTGGGATGATGACTTAAACCCCAAATGTGAACATAAATTACAAAAAGAAAGACCCCAAGGTCAAAATACTGTCTAAGTCTTGAGAATCACTTGATATGAATAATGATTTCTGCAGGGCTGTTTCCTGTAGACAGAGTGTCATAGGGATTACTAAGATCCAGGCTTCTATTCACATCTGGGATTTTTTTTAAATTTTATAGTTCAAATTCTAAAGTATTTCAAAAGTGAATAAGAATTTATAAAATCTCCTTCATTGATATATTTTATTTTCTAATGGCTAATCAGTAGATAAATAATGGTGTATTCCCAATTCCCTGCAGAGATAACCTGAGTGCTGAACGAAGGAATGATCCTTCATTCATTCATTCATTCATTCATTCCTGATAATTACTTAACTCTCTGTATCTTTGCCAGTCAGGCACTGGTGTGTTAGTGGCTTGCAAAGTTAATTCGGCTCATTGAAAATCAGAACTTTACTGCCCATTTTGATTTGCATCCATGACTAAACACCTGGCAGGGAACATCTGTTCCTTTGCAGAGGGCAAGCCGAGATGCTACACCTTATGATTCAGCCTCAATATTGACAGTCTGTAATTCTCTTTACCATTGCAAAGTAGCCAAGGGTATTTCTGAATCTCATCTTCTTTCATTCGTATGTATTAAATCAACTTGAAATTGTTAAAAATGGGACCCTGTCTGCCCCAAGTCTTTAAGCTCTGGAGAAGAAGAACTGTCATCGGACTGAGATGCTGATACCTCTGCTTGCTGGAGTGTATCCCTGTCACTCTCCAGGTAGATGGCTTAACACATATGCTGTTGACAGCGAACAGCAGAGGAGGCTTCCCAGAAGGAATATCACACAGCTGCCCTGCAGAGTGAGCTCCCTCGGTGCATGTCAGGGATGTTTTCCTTCTCAAGGGCAGTGGGGATGCATTTTCCTGAAGTAGCTGTATCCACTGAATTTTAAATGTGATTGTCTATGGAGGTTTTAAATTGGAATGGTTAAGAGATAGGTATTTCAGAGAAAGTTTTGTTTGTGATTTCAAGATCCCTTCACAGTACTATTCCTTGCCTCTGTTTAAAAAAAAAAAAAAAAAAAAAAATCCTTCATCTAGTTGTACTAAGTAGAGATCTTTTAAAGAAATGCATCTTAGATTTTTGGATTTCAAGCTTCTGAATTTTGTTGACATCCGCATAGCGAAGCAGAATGAAAATCTTCAGTAGTCTTTTACCCATGTTATGACAACAACGGAATTGCACTATATCCCGTCCTATGAATTAAAGGACCCAAGGTGCCCATTCTGCAGATGCCTAAAGGCTCTTTGTGCTGTTTAACACTTGCTACTCCTTTGGAACAGGAGAATATGAAGACAGCTGTGTAATGCACTAAGGCCAGCAAATTCACAGATGTATTCATTAAAGTCAAATTATAACTTGATGTTGAAAAGCCCAAACAAAAGTCTATTTGCAAAGAAGCAGCTTCTGTAATAACAAACTTGGAAGTCCCCAAACTGCTACTTGGTCAAACTGAAGTGTTGCTAGAAATATTCTTGGACACACGAAGGAAAAGAGCAATGCCCCCCCCTTTTTTTTTTTTGTTCTCAGTTGCCTGGAGCACACAGAAATGTGATGGTACAGCTTAGCCAACTCTTTACTCCCTGAACACTGCCATGCTTTTAATCAATGTCCTCCCTGCTTATGCAAGTTCTAGCAGATAAAGTCTTAAGAGATTAAGTCTTGCATCACTTTATAGCTGATCAACTTGAATTTAGTGGTGTTAACCACACTATTCCTGCAGTCTTCATCAAGTGGGAGCTAGATGAGATGGTTTCATTGTGTTTTCTATTAGGACATGTATGCTGACTGTAGAGCAGTAACTCATGACTTGCCTCTGCTGATCAAAGTGGAGCTCCATTTGTGTTCACTTCATAATTTGTCATTCTAATTTGCTATGAAGTGACAATCAGCAGTTAGGAGGCTTTCAGTCTTGTAAAGCAGACGCCGTTAGAAGTGTTTTACATTGATAATCTTCTTTAATACCACAAGGAGCACAGAGAGCAGCTTTTATTATCTCATTTTACAGATGGAAACACTAAGAATTATAGAAGAGAAGAAATTGATATAAGCTTTGGCCCAACAGTAGCAGGGCTGTAACTAAAACCCTTCATTTATAACTATACCAAAAAGAACAATGAAAACTATTTGTTTCAGAGGAATGGGTCTAATGCAAGGAAATTGCGTTGAGTAGAATAAAACAGGCAAAGAAATATTAAATATACACATCTTCACTCATTTATGGAAGCTAAATAATTTAATATCAAAGATGAAATTAAAATATAACCACGGTTAGCAGAGGCCGGGAAAGGCAGTCAGAGAGTAGAGAGAGTTTGGATAACTGATACCAAAATACAGCTCAATAAAAGGAATAAACTCAAGATTTCTAAAGCTCAGTAGGATGGCTATGAATTACAATAACCTATTACACATTTTATGAAGAATTAAAGAAGCTGAACATCTCTAAATTTCAATGGATGATAGAGATATAAATACTAATAGACATTATTTGATTGTTACAGATTGTGTAAACTTGTTGAATTAGTATACTGTGCCCTGTAAATATGAACAAGTTTTTTATCAATTTCAAAATGAAATTAATTTTCAAACCTAACTGTAGAAAACAAGCTCTCAATTTTTATTACGAACTCCATAGCTATGCTTTGAAGACACAGACTCGGCAATAGTACATTTAAAGCAAAATCTAGTCATGAGAGGCTTCCTGGTTATTTCAGCAGAAACAAATTTCTAAATAATAAAACAGTATAAAATTGTGAATTGTCAATCAAGTCTTCTCATCAAATGTCTGAGATATTATCAGTAAAAATAGGCTTGAAGGAGAACTCTTAATTATTAACTCTGATCTGGCCATTCATGCAGAAAATTATTAAATTTAACACCAATACGATTTTCTTAGTATTAGAAATTAACAAAATATTAGATAATGAATTTTCATTTTAATTATAAGGAAAGTTATTTCATTGATTCATTCCCTTACTTTGGACCTGGATGGAAACAGTAAGAGCCATGCCACACCTCAATTCCGTCCTGTCTTCAAACTTCTTTTACCCAACAAATTAGTCCATTGTCCATTGCTCCTGTATTCAGCCTCCCTCAAGTACTCAGGGCAGGGGTAGAATGCAGACAGGTGCCTCAGCAGAGTATCACACAAATGGCCATATCATTAAGCACTGCTTGCAGTGTTCTAGGACTTTACGAGACTCATGTTCCAAACTTTTCCATATTCTTCTGGTAAGTGAGTTCAAATGGCCAATGTGCCACATGATCAGATTAATCACACACATAGCCCCATTTCTCAGAATTAATTTTCTGTATTAGTTACTTCTCTTGTTGGGACCAATGACATGGCAAGAGACTAAAAGAACAAACCAAGAGGAAAAACTTTATTTTTGCCAGTAGTTTGTGGAAGTGCTCATTTTGCTGAGGGTACAGTCCACCATGGTAGGAAAGGCATGTCACCCAGAAAGGAAAGGCAGGAGGTGGCTAGCCAAACTGCATATGCAGTCAGAAAGCAGACACTGCATCTCACTTTTTTCTTTGTATTCAGTTGAGACTCCCAGTCAATGGAATGATCTCACCCACATGTAAGTTCTCACCTCAACTCAAACTCCCTCACAGATATGTCCAGATATTTGTTTCCTACATGATTCTAGAACATGCCAAGTTATTGATCAATATTAATCATCACAGTGGCCAATCCTCTGAGAATCTTAAGTTCATATGATGTGCCCATTTCCCCTTGAATTAGATGTCTGTTGAGTCAATGTTAACATCCTCCTAAGTTGCAACATGAAAATCGACTATAGTTTTAAATAAAGGCTTTCCTGCCAAAGCTCACCACATCCAATCAGCTGTTTGTTAAATATTTGCGAGCATGGTACTGCTTGCATGGTTTATCTGTGCCTGGCATTCTGGTATTTCTATATAAACTCTTTGTATTAGGAAAGAATTATTTGGTCTCAAACATGTGACAAAAAATGATTTTCCTACTCCCCCTTTGTGTTTTATAGTCTTATGAGTTGTTCTTTACAAACAAAAAATAACAAAAAAAAAACACTCCTGCTTTATTTGTTCCTATGAGGTTTCACTTCCCACTGTCCTATCATTTTAGCTCTAAGCAACCCCTAATCTTTCTGTTTCTATGGAATTGTGTGCTTTAGGCATTTGGTAGAAGTCTAGTTATATTTGTTAACTGGCTTATTTTAAATAGCAGAACATTTCTGAAATTTGCCCATGTTCTAGCTTCTGTTATTATTTCATATATCTCTTCTAGAATTTTAAATTGGTATGAGCAATACAAAAACACTTTGGCAACTCCTTAAAATGTGAGAATATACAGCATGATTCATCAATTCCACTCTAATGCATATAAACATTGGAAATGAAAATATTTGTCTATATAAGAAAATACACAGGAATAGTCTTAGGAACATTATTCATAATAGTCAAATATGGGAATAGTACAAATTTATAGTGGCAAAGGCCTTTCTGTAGCTACTAAAATAAGCCTATGATTTCTCCTATTGAGGCCATTTATTAGAAGTGTTATATCTTTATTTGCATATGTTGAAGCATCCCTGCAGCTCTCAAATAAAGTCAACTTGATCATAGTAATGATGTTTTCTATGTGTTGCTGAATTTGACTTGAAAGTATTTTATTGAGAAATTTTATGTCTATTTTTATCAGAAATATTTGCCTATAACTTTCTTTTGTACTCTGCCATTATATTTTGGTATCACAGTAATACTGGTTTAATAAAAAAAAAGAGTTTGGATGCACTCCTTCCTTTTCCTATTTTATGAAAATATATGACAAAGATTAGTGCTGGTTCTTCCTTAAAACCTTGTAGAATTCTAGACCTGGAATTTTTTTTTAGTTGGAAGATTTTGTATTATTCTTTAATCTTATTGATATAGATTTGGGTATGTTCTTTTCTGGTCTTCTCTGTTTGCTGTTCTAAATGCTTCAGAAATCTGGTTGATATTTTTTGCCAGATCTAGGGGAATCTTTTATTTATTTATTTATTTAAGATTTCTGTCTCTTCCCCGCCACTGCCTCCCATATCCCTCCCCCTCCCCCAATCAACTCTCCCTTTCTCATCTGCTCCCAGGTTCCCTGCCCTGTGGGGAGTCCAAGGACCTCCCACCTCCTTCCAGGTCTAGATCTGGGGGAAATCTTAATTTCTCTCCTTCTGTCCACACAGCTCTTAGCTTTGATCTTTCAGTGGTGTCCAAAGGTTTCATGCATTTTTGTCATACTTTCTTATGTTGTCAGTGTCTGACTGTTCTAATTCATTTATACCTGATGTTCTGGCTTCCACTTTATCCATTCTATTTTTAGGACTTTCTACTTAGTGTTTTTATTTGGAACTACTGAACTTACCACTGCTAAACCTTGAACTCAGTTTTTTTTTTCAGATGTCTATTTCTTTATTGAAGTCTTTTTGTATTTCCTATATAGACTTGTTTTATTCACTTGTTTGTATTCTCTTTGAATACAATGAGGAGTTTGTCTGCATCCTTTTTTGTTTCTTTAATTATTCTTACAATTATCATTTAAAATTTTTGGTTGAAATTTTATCTAACTCATCCTCATTAGAATTCATTACTACAGAACTGGTATTTTTGAGAGGTAATACTGCCTTGATTTTTTTCCATGTTAGTTGGATTAAAAATAATCCAACTTTAACTTTGCTTTAACTTAAATTTTTTAATGAAGCATTACAGTAACAAGGATGGTATACTGAGGCGCTCATACTTTGGAGTGGAAAGTGAGTACACACAAAGAGAAGAGAGATTCGTAGTAGATCAACTGAGAAAAAAGATGGAGGGAAGAAAAGGAGAGAAAATGAAGAAGTTGGGTTGTGGTTAGTATCCACAGAGTTTAAAAGTTGCAAAACAATATAGGTACAAAGTTTGGAAATCATAGGAGATGGAGAATACCCTGAACGTCCTTTCGTCAAGGCATTCAACTGAGAAAGTGGCAAGGAACAATTTCAAAAATATCCCTAATTGCTGTAGGAAAATCCTTCAGCCAGTAGCCTTTAAGTTACCTGCCCA
>NC_022028.1:17013926-17018697 GCF_000317375.1 Microtus ochrogaster
AAAAAAAAAAAAAAAAAAAACGCGGTCCCTCTCTCTTCCGGCTGCAGAGGACTGTGATCTGTGAACCTACCCCTAAAATAAAAATAACCTTTTATTATATTCAATTCTGAGCTAGTGTGGGATTTCTTTCTAGTGTTCCTCTTCATCTGGCACCCCATGTGGATCCATATTCCACACCTACAGGGTGGACCAGTCCAAAAGGCCCAAATGATCCAAGACCCAGGAGGTCTCCCACCCCGCCTACCTGGATTGCCTTCACCTACTCCCCTGCCACAGTGGAGCTAAGTGCGCTCAGCGACTTGGACATTTCCCAAGCTCGCGCACAACTACAGCATTCCCTGCCATGCAGCGACTTAACACGGCTTCTGGTTTGTGCTCCCTGCTCCTGAGTTCTGGGCTCCTTGCTTCATGTACGGAGTAGATTTGACCACCACCAAGGCAGAAGGCTGAAGCTGCACAGGACTATCCCTGCAGCCACGGGTTGTGCCTCTGGTCACAACTCTGAAACTGTGACACCTGCTGGACAATGAAGATTATTACCCCTAGAAAAATTTACCGGATCTCATAACACAGGTAGCTATTTGGTTAATTAATACATTTTAAAAAATAAAAGTTAAATAATTGCAGACAACATTAGATGAAAAATATTAATAGCTTTTTGCTTATACTATGGATTGTATTCTGCAAGCTTATATGGTTATTGTGCTATACCCATTTATTGGATATTGTGACTCAGTTTTTTCTTCATATTATATCCTTAAGAAAATGGTTTGATAACAGAGCCAAGAATGAGGCACTTTTAGAAATGATACAGTCTTTACAGACTAATAGTGAATAGCTAACTGACAGGAGTAATACTATTGAAAATCAAAAGTTTCCTAAAAAAAATTAATACTATTGAATGGATAACATTAATTTGACAGATAAAATTCAATCCATGTCAAAGAGTACTGAGAAATTATCTGAAAGAATTCACACATTGAATTTGACAATCAAAATCTGTTAAAAAAATTATGATAGGTTAGCAGATAGAGTATCTCTCCAGGAAGGCAATCTGCAAGCTATCCAAATAATGTCCCTTTATTATATTCAATTCTGAGCTAGTGTGGGATTTCTTTTTAGCATCCCTCTTCACCTAATGAATTGGGCCACAGGTAGTTTCAGAAGCAAAGGTCTCTCCCTCCATAGACCATACCAAAAACCCAGGAATTGTCAGCAGATGATTCTCCTAAGTTACCACCCACATAGAAATAGTCCCTGCACTTGTTCCAAGATAAAGACTCTTATTTGCCCAATGTTACCATTTCTCCCTTTTTCTCAAATGAAACAATCTCAGTTTCACTTAGTAATTTGACTTTCTATTTTTTTTTTTTTTGGATTGGCAAATCTATCTACATTACACTTTATACATTTACCATTCTCATTTGGGGTCAAGTCAGTAAACTCTGAGTTATGAAAAAAGAAAACTGAACTTCTTCCCCATCTTATTTTGCTATGTGCAGGTTCCTGTTTCTGACCTTTTAAACTGTGGGTAAATAAGGAAAGTCAGCCAAAACTTATGGCAGATGTTCAAAATTGACCTTGGTTTATGGAACTCTGTTATTGGTTCTCATCATACCCCATGCTTGACAATCTCTCACCTGTAACTCCTTTTGCATAGAAAAGGCATCTCTACGCCTGTTGACTTTTGCCGTGCCCTCAACCTCGAGCAATCTTGTCATATCTTCAACCTTATTATCGGGGGCTCTTCATCTCTTAAGGTCATTATTTTATAGAAAGGCAGTGCAATGTCTCTATCCTTTACATTGCCCATGCCAGACCCAAGGCAAATATGCTCACGTCATTTCTGCATAGCAGATGTAGTGCTGACAAATCCTAGATAAGAAGTTGACCCTCATATGCTTACTCCCATAGGGCAAGTCAACCCATCTCACCCTGCTGTTTCCCAGGGAAAGGGTTCCCCTCATTGGTAACTTCACAGATACATACTAAGAGCATCTAATTGTGTTCCTAAAATTTCCTCTGCTTTCATCTGAGATGGAAGGGTGAGAGCTCCAAAGCCCTTAAATCCTCAGAGGGGGGAGAACTCAAGAACCACCAGCTGAATTCCAACCTCCTACTTTGTGAATCGTGGTCATGGTGACATGACTTTGATGCGTCATTTCATACTCCCGTTTTTCTTTAACTGTGCCTTCTATCTTAACATCTTGCAACATCTTTGCATCTTCCAAAACTCACTTCAAAGTAAAAATCAGAAATGCTTATGCTTAAAATTGTGATTATAAAATACAGGCTCCAAAGCCGCAGAGAAACCCTGTCTCGAAAAACCAAAAAAAAAAAAAAAATATTTACAATAAGTTTAATTTAAAAGTCTAAGATATCTAATAGAAAATATAAAAAAGCTTAGTGATAATAAAATATGTGAGTGACTTAAACTATGTTATATTCTTAAATGAAGAAATACTATAAAGTATCATTTTACCAAATATAAAACAGAAAACATGATCTAACAAAACTTCAATTATTTTTAACCTGGTATAGGACAACACACACTATGGAAACACATGGTATCTTGTAAAGGAACAGAAGCAGAAGAAATGTAAAGGGAACTTGCCCTGTCAGCGGTCAGAGAGCATCAGTCACCGTTACACAATCAGCACAGTGCTGGTATCTAAGATATGAAAGAACGCAACAAAGGGTCCACTCTGTCTGAGAATCCAGTCCACGCTAAATCTGGTGCTTTATTTGGTATCACTAATTCACATAAAGATGGCACAATTGATTGATCCTCCAACTGATAAGATGAGGTTGTGTTGCTCTTGCATATTAAAATAAAAGCCAGAATTACTCAACGCAAGTATGACATATAGTGAATACTTTAGAACCAAATCTTCAAAGCCTTATATACAACCTAAATGTGAGAAAAAAAGGTCTTTAATCAAAAGAAAGACTCTAGAGCTATAAAAGAAAATGTTTGGATAAAATTTTTCCTACTTCAAATTGAAATGGGTATCACATCTAAATAGAAAAACATGGATTTGAATAAACTATTTGTGATATAACAGGTAAACAATTACTATAACAGGCAAAGAGATCTTGAGAATTAGCATAATAAGATAAACTCGAAAGAAAGATGAGTAGAGATGAGCAGGACGGTCACGGGAGGCCCAGCATGTGAAAGGGGCAAGGCTCAAAGTCACGGGGAATCAGAGAAATGACAGTGAAGTACCACAGACAAACTACCTCCATCAGGCTGTCGGGAACTTAGAGCAAGCAATGACACCTGTGGTTGGAAAGAATCCAGGAAAACGATTACACATATTTTTTGATGACAAAAATGTGGATTATTTGACAGGTTTAAGTCTGGATCATGTCCAAGTAGTTTGAATAGAAGAACGTCAGGGCAGACAAAGTGCCCTTGTGGACTGTTCTTGATATGTGTGATCTCAGATGTGCCGCTTCTAAGGCAGACTTCCCAATAAAAAGCAACGCAAATTTCTGACTTGGCTTAAAGGACAGAAATCAGACACTAGGGTCAAGTTGATGGCAATGCAGTAGTGACTGAAATTTGGGATTATTCTAAGTATTTACTGATAAAATGGTTGTTCTGCCATTTCTAGTGATGGACACAGTCGATGGAATACACGTGGTTTTTGTATCTTGCATGGTGTTACTTCTAACCAACGGGCCAACTTCGCACAATAAGATAACAAGGACGGATAGCTGTCCTGTGAAATTCATCACTCAAAAGCTGCTGTTTTGTTCCCTGATGCTATAAAAGGAATGTTGAGGGAATAGAGAGATGGCTCAACAGGTAGGGGAACTTGCTGCTCTTCCAGAGGACCCAGGTTCAGGCCCAAACATCCATCAGTCAGTTTGCAGCTATTGGTAATGCCACTTCCACAGGATCTGGTGCCTCTTTGGCCTCTGTGAGTACCAGGCCAAAGTGAGTCACATAGTGTATAGTACAGACAGACAGGCAAAACATTCTAGCACATAAAATTAAATAGATCTTTTTGAAATTATGAACTTTGCAACAAAGCAAAACATCTATTACAGACTCTGACAAGACCACCTGGACCACCTTTTCGGGTCATGTTTCTGTCTTTCAAGATGTCATACAAACTCTAAAACTACACCAACCATACTGCACAGTTAGGAACCAAGGGCAGCCATTCTTATAATAACTCCTAAAGACTCCTTTATGTTCTTTCTCTCCAGGGACCTGAGCTCTACTAGTTTAGAGACTTTGGGTAGCAAATATATAAAAAGCTCTCAAGAGCCCTAGCAACAGCCCTGCTGGGTTGTAATCTACAGCCACCTGTATCTTGTTTTTATGGAATCAAACAGACACAAAAGAGTTAAAATATCACCCAAAGTGAGAACTAGGGGGAGACAGGGAAAACAAGATGCTCAGTGAGCCTGTTTCTGTGCCAGACATTGTTCCAAGAGCTTGAGACTCAGCAGAGAACAAAAATGGCAAAGTCCGTTCTCGTGGACTTTACATGTCAGGCTATGAGGAGAGAGTCTGGTTAATGCAGAGAAGACAGGAAGTGCTATGAGAAAATCAAAGCAAACAAACAAAATGTCAATGAAAGGGGGGGGAGAGGAGGGAGGGAGGGGAGAGGAAGGAGAAAGGAGGGAGAGAGAAAAGAAATGCCAGGGAGGGGATTGGGATGTTTATGACTTATGTTTTCATTTGTTTTGCTGTTGCTGTTTATTTGTTTGTTTGATTAGATGGAAAATAAATGGTGCTGAGCTAGACAACACA
>NC_022028.1:17019434-17022589 GCF_000317375.1 Microtus ochrogaster
AGTTCGAGGCCAGCCTGGTCTACAAGAACTAGTTCTAGGACAGGCTTCAAAGGTACAGAGAAAGCTTACCTCATTTAGCTGGCAAGTGAGAAAAGCGTTCTGGTACTAGTCTGGTGAGCCACTGAACTAAAGTCCTGTGAATGGGGATTGCCCACAGCAGAAACTTAAACTCTCCATCACACGTGAGGGCAAAAAAGAAATGAAAAAAGCACCACGGTCTTATTATCAGTAGCTGTGATTTTGTTACCAAGAAAAGTAAGATCTCATTATGATTGCTATAAACTGCATTAAAATATTTTGTGGCTCTTCACAGTTTGAAATTGCTATAATTATCACACCTGCTGCTAGACTGTATTTAAATACATTATTAAAGAAGCATACGTTTTCTTTTATGACAAAATTTGTGTTATACTTAATTATATTTTAAATAAGTAGGTTCATCTTATAATCTTACATATTTAACTTCAAGAATTTAAAAACATTTTTCTAAGGAGAGTTCCCAGTGCTTCACCAAAATTCTTAAATGGCCCAACATACAAATGTGTGCACACACTCACAGGAACACCCATCTATGTACAAACGCGCGCGTGCACACACACCCTGAAGGTGAGAAGCCAGTCATGGGGAATGACCTCACATGCTCATTGGAAAGATGGGAAGAACTAAGCAGAATCATAAGTCTCAGATGGAAGACCCGCCAAAGCCAAGTTTCACAGGAATAAAGGTGTTCCTCATCATAACAGTTATGGAATCCCCAGCTGTGAGGTTAGCAAAAACATAAAAGGGAGAGAATATATTTGTTTCTGCCACATGAAAGAAGTGAGATTCAAGCAGAATGGTATATAAGGGTGGTTGGTCTTTTCAACATCTCTGGGCATAAGAATCACATCAGTGTGATCTACGCCATGTAGTAGTTTTGAAAGAAAATGGTCCCCGATGGCAGTGGCATTATTAAGAGGTTTGACTTGTTGGCGTGGGTATGGCCATGTTGGAAGCAGTGTGTCACTGGGAGGCAGGCTCAGAGGTCTCATATATGCTCAAGCCACACCCATTGTCTCAGATCACTTTCTTTCTCTGTGAGTCAAGATTTAAGAACTCTCAGCTCCTTCTCTCACACCATGTCTGCCCACATGCTGCCTTGCTTTTCACCCTGATGATAATGGACTAACCCTCTGAACTGTAAGCTAGCCACCACAATTAAATATTTTCCTTTATAAGAGTTGCCATGGTCATGGTGTCTCTTTGCAGGAAGAGAAACCCTAACTAAGATACCCCATCAGAAAGAGCACCAGGCTTTTTCCTGCTTGCTCTGCAATTCATTTCTCCCACATGAGAGTGGAAAAAGAAAAAGAGAAGCAAGGGCACTGATTTCTCCTCCTTTACACCAGCAGCAGCATCTACTACAAGGTCCAGCATCCGGGTACCCACCCTGATGAACAGTCTCAGTGAGAAGTTGCATCCTCACTGGAGGTCCTGGGCTTCTGGGCTTTGTCTTCTAGGTTCACCTCTTTGGCTATCATGCTGCTCATTTGCTTTTTCTCCTTTATAATTAGCTTCCTGTGTCAAGTTCCTTCCTTTTCCATATGAGTGGTAAGTTAAACAGTGTGAGCTGGGGGTTTGAGCCAGTGAAAGAGCACTGGCTACTCTTTCAAAGGACCTGGGTTCAATTCCCAGCACTCACATAGGGACCCAGAATTTGTAACTCCAAACCCAAATCTGTTATTTAAGGGCACCAGATTCACAGAGGGCACACAGACATATATGCAAGCAAAACATCCATGTATGTAAAAATATTAATTAAAAATTTTAAATCGTGCTAGTAATAACTTTTGTTTTCTCACAAAACAAAAAAAAAAGAATGAGCATTCTATATGATATCACAGTTGTCACATACTCCCAGGGTTCTGTGATAATTTAGATTTAATACTAAAATTTTGCCTATATCAGAACAGAATCACATTATAAATGGAGTATTAGTGGCCTTTAGGCAAAGATCCTATATGTGTGGAGGGGGATACAACAAAAGACCTTAAGAAAAGTCCAAAGAGAACAGAGAGCAGCACTTTTTGGGTTAAAGGTGGAATATTATATTATATTATAATTATAGAAGGGAGTGTGATTTGAAGATGCAGGTGTAAGGAGGTGTTGTCCAGTATACATACTGACACTGGACAACCAAAAGTTGATAGATGAATCTATTGGACACTCTTCATCTGGATTTAGGGTTTGGGCTATGCAACAACTGGACTTCTTTCCTACTTGTACATGATTAGGATAATGACATACTATCCCAGGATTTGAACCCTAAGAAATTTACCTAAAGATAGAGAGGTATGTCCAGTTGTTTTGGGTTTGTTTAGGTTTAGTTTGGGTTTGGGTGGATTTTGTATGTGAGGGGTGTTTCATTTGGTTTTGGCAGTGGAAGTGATCGCATAGCTGGCTCCAATTAGAGATGTAGAGGGGTAACAAAAATGGATTCTGATAACTCTGCTAACCCAAGGTGAAATTGGCTATTTTAGCTGATCATATGTTTTGGCTCATTTTCCCTACCAGTTCTTCAGACTCCCGAGTGATTGTTTGAGACAATCTATCTTCTAGCTCTGAATTCCATTTCTGTGTTAGGTAGCCATAGGATAGTTCCACAGTATGTACCCAACAAACTTGATACAATTTTATTCCCATTCTCATGCTACAGCAAATAAAATATATTATTTCATTTATATTTTATGATTGGAACCAGAAGGTGCCATGCAAGCTTCCAAACTATGGAAGAAACTCTTATTAATTCATAATTTTTCGTATGTTATATGACAATATATGTATATACCAGCACACATCTGTCCAAAACTAGTACATGAATTTGAGGCCATTATATATGTCAGGTTCATTTCCCACCAAAACACTCCAGCCTGAAGCTTATCTAACAGGTACAAAACCCTATGATTAATCCTCACGGCTATTAAAAAAAAAAACACTCCTACATGTTAACTTTGTAAATCATGCATAATGATTTTCCTTGTTTTACTGACAAATTTTCCTAGAATGATCTCTCATGCCATATTTATTACCTAAAAATTACTTAGAATTTTTTCATATACTGCTTTCTCACAGAAACTCAACAGCAGTACCATGAATGTCTTAGAATTATATATATA
>NC_022028.1:17022746-17024778 GCF_000317375.1 Microtus ochrogaster
AGTCAACTGTGTGGAATACACATGTGTACATATAGATGGACATGTGTGCTTGTGTCCCTACACACTCAGACACTGCGAAGTTTTAAATATACTAGCCTTTCTAGGAAAGCCATAGACTATCTAACAATAATCCCAACACCACACATATGACCCCCTCTATCAAGTTGTTAGCCAGGGGAGTTCGAGAGACTGAGAACACATTATACACTATTGCTGTTGCCCTTGATCACCTCCCAGAGGTGGAAGAAAAGTTCCTATTTCTGAAGATACCATGCATTTCAGACACAGGACCTAGGGACATGAGCAAGATCTGACCTAAAAGCCTCCTCCCTGAGGACTGGTTGTCATGGTACCAGAAGGAACGATGCAAGTTTCCAAAGTACAGAAGAAACCAGCAATGCCACCCAACTATAATGCCTACGAATCACAACAACAACCAGCATGGCACAATAACCCTAAGGGTGTAATAGTGGCACACACACCTTGACAGTAACCAATAGCTCTCTAATTGGACTTAAAGCCTGCTCAGCAAGAAATCATGCCTGGAACTGGACCTGAGTTGGGAATAGAAATTGAATATATTTATATGATGTTCTTTGTAAAGAGTACAAATAGTAATAATGAATATCTATCAAAGGTGTAGACTTTACCAATATCATAGATATTCCAGCCATTATCAACTTTTCAACACTGTAGCAAAATATCTGACATAGATAGTTCAAAAAGCAAAACTTTCCATGTCCCAGGGTGTAGCATAATTAATAAAAACTCAGACAGAAATTGGGGTTTAACCTGAAGGTCAGAAGAGCAAAACAGCCAGTCACTGACTCTTACCTCTACCTCAGTCCAAAATGGTTATCCCGCCTCCAGGAAACTCAGAATGAGACTGTGTCTGAGAGCTGTCTCCTCCTGTCTTATATTTCTCTCTAGGGCTGGGATTAAAGGTGTGCACCACTAACGCCTGGTTTCTGTGGCAAAGTAGCATGGCTGCTGGGATTAAAGGTGTGTGTGTCACCACTGCCTTCTCTGTAAGGCTGCTCAGTGAGGCTGTTTTACTCTCTGATCTTCAGAAAAGCTTTATTTATTAAAATACAAATGAAATATCACTACACCACAGATTCAAAGGGTTCAACCCACAATCATTTGGCTCCATTATTCTGGCTTAGGTCAAGCATCAAAGTATAGAAAATGTGGTAGACACTTCTCACCTCAGAAGCCAGAAGCAGATAACAGAGAAGAGACTGTGAAAGGAAAGGGCAGGGACAAGAACAATCCTTCAGAGGCCAGGTCCCATTCCCTAATCTCTACATCAATGAAGTTAGCACCTTTGTGATGCAATTACCTCATTAAGTGCTATCTGTTAGAGATCAAGCTTTTAACAGATAATGGGGGCACTTCATACCTAAAGCACAACAGGTAGAAAGAGCAGCGTATGAAAAAGAGCCCTGACATTTCTTATACATATGTGTTGATGTCTCGAAGACAGTGTTTTGTTGGATTATCTTTATTTTTTGCATGCTTTTATTACATTTGTGAGTGTGTGTGTGTGTGTGTGTGTGTGTGTGTGTGTGTGTGTGTTTACATGTTCAGGTATACCAGCATACCATCAAATACCAGTAGAAGTCATATAGCAGCCTACCTGAGTTAGTTCTCTCCTTACACCATGTAAGACCAGGGATCGAACTCAGGATGTCAGGCTTGGTAGCGGGTGCTTTAATTCACCAAGTCAAATCTCCAGATCCAGAGTTGCATCAATCATAGGAATTCCACTCCCTGGTCCACTGAATACCAAGGAACATACACTTGCACTGTCCTAAGCTCCACTATGATGAAACAGTAGCCCTCTGAAACCAAGAGTCACATACTCCTTTTCTTCCCTCAGACCACAGGAATGTAAGTAAAAGAACATCTTCACCAAGGCTGGGTGATGGTGGCGCAAGCCTTTAATCCCAGCACTCGGGAGGCAGAGGCAGGCGGATCTCTGTGAGTTCGAGACCAGCCTGGTCTACAGAGCTAGTTCCAGGACAGGCTC
>NC_022028.1:17024878-17033619 GCF_000317375.1 Microtus ochrogaster
AGGCGGATCTCTGTGAGTTCGAGACCAGCCTGGTCTACAGAGCTAGTTCCAGGACAGGCTCCAAAGCCACAGAGAAATCCTGTCTCGAAAAACAAAAAAACAAAACAAACAAACAAACAAAAAGAACATCTCACCAGAGCTCCATGAGAAACAAGACAATTTAGATTAAGCCCCTAACAACTACAGCAGTCAGTATTATAATTGTGATTTTCATTTCTTTGAAGTGAACTTATACTTACTTAAATCGTAGCGTCTTTTAGATCATAGTTTAAAACACTAAGAGAAGCATTTCCCTAACTGCCAAGTTTTAATAAGTGCGAACTTATTGCCATGCAAAACTCCTGCATGAGAAGACCGTTTGGAAGGCACCAGCTCCATATTTTATGTTTTTAATAGCGAGGGATTTTGTCACAGGAAACTGCAAACTATGGGCATTTGTTCTCATATGAGTCAACACAGGTCATGTAACATGAATTGTACAAGTATGTGAAGTCTGTTACCCTCAGAACTTGTTTCGCAAATTATAATGGATTGCAAGTGTATCTTTGTCAATCTGAATGGATTGATTTTTTTTTTTCTTTTTTGACATGTAGAACTAATTCAGAATCAAAGCACTTACTTGGAAAAGCCAGAAGATGGCAGTAGCTGCTAAGGGTTGCGCATCTGAAAAGCCCATGCAGTAAGTCATGTCCGCCTCATTTGCTGGCATAAATGATGAGGTTCCACGTGGCCATCAATTTTCCTAGCTTAATGTAAAATTCGGTTTGTTCTTAACTTTTCCCCTGCAAATTAGAGAAATGAGCCCAGTGAGAATTAAAGAGCTGTGCAGAATGCCTGAATGGTTTAATATGAGCAAGAATTGACAACAGACATATTTTCATATTTTACTGGCGGATAAACTGGACGTTGAAGAGCCATCTGGATAGAGTTTGGCTTATTCGTGCATGGAGTGCCTTTATCCTGGTCCAAATATAGGTATGTTTTTTTTTTTTTTCTGTGCAAGCCACCAATACCTATAATTGTTAGCTAGCTCTCAGGAGATGCTTATCCTATCCATTTTAAAGGAAAACAGCACTTTTTAATTACTACTTTTTTATTTCTAAGTGATAAAGCTGAGCAGCATGAAGACTCTCCGAGGAGCTTGTTCGACAACTGGAAGACAAACAGTGGGAACGATTATGTGTGTGGTTTTCTCATTTAATTGCATTCGAGCAGGAGTAGAGTGAGAAGAAATTACTTCTATATGACTAAGAAGAGGCCAAGAAAAAAGAGAGATTCTACATGTTTACATTTGAAACTACAAATGGAAACCGAGAGACCAGCAGTCGCCTTGTATTTTTTTTTTTTTACAAACGTATCCATCTGCTGCAGGGTACATTAATTTTCCTGGCAAAGTTTAATGTATATTTTAAGACGTGATCTGCTGCTCAGCAACCACGCTTCAGAAACTAGCGTTGGAATCTTTCGAAACCAGCCGTTTCCAGGGGGAGAAAAATCTATCTACCATCTGCTTGCTTCGTTAAAATACATAATGGGAGGAAGATCAGAATTGGATTTTTATTAGCTCAGTGCTCCCTGGCGTCCACTCCACTGCGGTTATGGTATACAGCAGCCTATACAGAAAACAAATCCCAAGGAAATATTAACCACCTCATATCTATATACAAACACAACAGTAAACTTTATTCCAAAAAATATGTTTAGGTAGAACAAATCACCTTGAAAGCAGTGTTTTTCTAATATTCTTCCATTGACTAAAGGAGCTCTTTTCAAATCCATATTGTAAAATCCTCAGATTGGAGAATATCATAACAACAGTTTGTCATGGAAAAGCCAAGATTGCTAAGACAAACCATCAAAGAGATAGAATTAGTTGTTGAGAGTTACAGATGTAGAAACATTATTGTTAAGTACTAAATGGAAATTCTTGTTTATAAAATAAACTTTATAAAATCATAGTTATATTTAGACAA
The DNA here is from genome assembly GCF_000317375.1 of Microtus ochrogaster. Taxonomy (NCBI): domain Eukaryota; kingdom Metazoa; phylum Chordata; class Mammalia; order Rodentia; family Cricetidae; genus Microtus; species Microtus ochrogaster. The sequence goes on from NC_022028.1 coordinate 17,026,852, forward strand.
CTTAATTATGAAAAGCATCTGGTCTGTTGAAGCCATGGTCTTGTGTTTGTAATAAATTAGTATTGTAATAAATTATCCAAATGTTTGAATGCTTTCCTATACTACAAAAAATAATGATTGCAATATAGCAAAAATACAGTAATAGTCTTGCTCTTTAGAGACAAATAACTAGAACAAACATTTTTGTAAAAATTACAATAGCCCTGGTGATGATGTGGAAATCCAAGCAGTCATTAGGTAAAGAAGCATCCCTAAGTTGCCTAAGAACAGACTTGTTGGGGAATATTATTTCCAGGTGTGTGACTTTTGTTTACGCCGCATTTGTTGATCTCTGTAAAGCTGTGCCTGTCTAAATCACCTGATGGTCCTAATAAAGAGATGGATGGCCAATAACAAGGCAGGAGCTAGGCTAGGCGGAGCTGGCAAGCAGAGAGTATAAAAGGAGAATGAGAAAACCAAAGGAGAGGAAGACATCAGGGGCCAGTCACCTGGCTACACAGCCGGCCGCGGAGAAAGAGGCAAATAATGGTATACAGAAAACAGAGGAAGATAAAAGTCCAGAGGCAAAAGATAGATGGGTTAATTTATGTTAAGAAAATCTGGCAAGAAACAAGCCAAGCTCATCTGGGGCAATTATAAGTAAGAATAAGCATCCATGTGCGGTTTATTTAGGAGCTGGCTGGTGGACCACCCCCCAAAGAAAAAGTAGTAAAAGTGAAAAAGATCACACAAGAACACAGACTAGTGAAGACATTCTAAGGCTATACACACTGCATATAGGAATCATGGTTTCCTAAATGTCAGGTCAAACCTTTTGCATTTATTCCTTCAACTACATGGTAAATATTGTATCCTAAACCCACCGTCCCAAACATTGGCCCCTGTCCAACGTTCCTGAAAGTCAGCCAAAGTTTTAGCCCTTATAAGATCTGCAATCTAATGGGAAAAGAAAACAAACAAAAAACAAATGCTAATAAGTTTAAAGAAGCCTCTTCAGCAACTAGAGAGCTGAAGAGGGGTAAAAGGGATTGATTACTTAACATGGTTGTCATGAAAACACCTCTAAAGAGGATTTGAACAATCCTGTTGGAAGTTATGGAGAAGCAATACAACATTGGGAGGAAAGGGTCTTGGTAATGCTGTGGTCCTTTAATACAGTTCCTTCTGTTGTAGTGACCCCAACCATAAAACTATTTTCATCGAACTTCATAACTGTAATGCTATTACTCTTACAAATCATAAAGTAAATATGTGTTTCTCAGTGGTTTTAGGCAATCCTGCGAAAAGGTCCTTCAACCGAAGGTCACAATCTGCAGGTTGAGAATTGCTGGTCTAGGCACTGTGACCAACCGGGGCAAAGCCTTGAACCAGAGCACAGTAAGTTTGTTTGAGGAACATGAAGAAACCAGTGCTGTTTAACCAATGCAAGACAAAAGAAAAGATTGGAAATAATTTGGAGCATAGGGGCTTTAGGTTATCGTTAAAACTTCAAACTCACTACAAACATCAAGACAAAAGACTAGTGACCTTTTAAAGTATGGTCTATATTTTATAAGTATTCTGGATCCTGAAGAGATGAAGTACTGCTTAGAGCACTTGCTACTTTTCCAAAGGACCAGTGTTTAGTTCTCAGCAACCACCTGAAACATGAACTCCAGGAAATCTAATGCCCTCATCTGAATTTTTCTAGGCAACACAAATGTATGCACATGTCTTACACACACACACACACACACACACACACACACACAATATTTTAAATTTTTAACCTAATTAAAACATAATTGCATCGTATCTTTTCTTCATTTTCCTTCCTCCAATAACTCCAGTGTCACCCTCTCCCCTTCTCTGAAATTGATGACCTCTTTTTCACTATTGTCCCCTTGGTCTCTAAAACTCTGATTGTGTGAGTGTAACTTCGGGGCTGAGCACTTGGTGTTGGATAGCCAATCAGAAAAAGCGTCTCTGGGAAAAACTATTTTCCCTTCTTCTCAACGTCCTTTGATTGCTTGTAGTTTTTTGTCTAGGAATCAGGCTCCATGAGGTGTTCTCCTCCCGTGTTAGCATGCTCACTGGTGTTGTCCTTGCTCGGGTCTTGTTTAGGCAGCCATATTGTTAAGGTTTCATGGATGTATCTTTCCAGTCACTTCTAGAACACACAATCTCACAGTGAACGACTCTACTCCTCCAACTCTAACAATCTTTCTGCCCCTTCTTCCACCATGTCCTCTGAGTCTTGGGTGCAGAAGCTGTGTAGAAATGTATCCGCTGGAGCTGTGCTCACCCGTCAGCCGATTCCACCATGTTCTCCGAGTCTTCGTTATCAAACCTTTAAGTGGAGTTGGCTGCATGTCATTAACAGGAAGAAATGTTAAATAATAATAGTAACAGTCGATTCTTTTCTATTTCAGTATCAAATATTAACTGAATCTGATTTTACTGTGTTGGAGTGAAGATGCTTTTCTTTTTGTTGCTGTGGTTACTGTTGGACATTTGTTTTGGTTTTAATCACACTACTGGTGATTAAAGCTAATGCCTCTGCACACATAGAAGGCAAACGCTCTGCCACTGAACTATATCCCAAACCTGTTTTTAGTTTTTCTAAGACAGGATCATACTACATTGACCAATGATCTTATGACCCTCCTACTTCAGCCTCTTGAGTAGCTGGGACAAGCGGAGTGAGACACTACCCCTAGCATATTTTCACTCTTTTCAGCATGAAGCATGAGAATCTGTCTGTATTTGTATTGTTTTAATACCAGGAGGTCTTGTTTTCCTCGGAAACCTTTACCTACAGCACTATGGGGAGCAGAGTACCTGGTGTCAAGCAGTATTCTACCTATGGAGCACAGCTACAAGTCCTTTCATTAGCTTGAAAAATAATAGAACTGGTAATATGTCTCAGGATCACCGCTTTTCATTCTGACAGGTTTGCAAAACATTTCATCACCTTATGCCATACATAAGGAGTCAACTATGCTTTTAATAAGATATCAAATTGAAGTATTCGATGTATTCTAGACAAATGTCAAAGTTGAATAGCCATGGGGAAACAAAGAAGGATACAAGCTTCCGGTAGGAAAGACATATTCCCAGGGTAGGGGTCATTACTACACACTCACTAATAGCCAGACATAAAAAGCTCTTTGGTTCTGAGCTGTAGATACTGTTGCTATTTCTAAAGGCTTTAAAGAGTCCCAGAAGATGTCACCTCTCTTAAGAAGGAAAAAAACAGGTAATCAAGATGCCTCTTCCTTCTACACAGCAACCCTAGCCAAGAGATGCAGATCTAGGAACATCCTTTAGCAGGGGAAAACTGTCACTAACAGACAGGAGGGAGTTCAACAGACACCCCTTCCTATTTCCTGTAAGCCTTATGGTAGACAAATAAAAATAGATTCAGCCCTTAAAGACAGAGAGACAGAGAGAGAGTGTGATGTGTGTGGTGTGGTGTGTGTGTGTGTTGTGGGTGGCTGTATGTGCATGTGGGGTGTATGTGTGTGGCATGTGTGTGTGGTGTGTGTATGTGGTGAGTAGGCGTATGTATGTGTATGTGGTGTGTGTGGTGTGTGTGCGCATGTGGTATGTGTGTGCTATGTGCGGTGTGTGCTATGCATGGTGTGTGCATGTGGTGTGTGTGGTGTGTACGTGGTGGGTGGGTGTATGTGTATGTGGTGTGTGTGTATGGCATGTGTGTGTGCATATGACGTGTGCTATGTGTATACGTGGTATGTGTGTGTGGCATGTGTGTGGGGGGGTGTGTGTGTACCTATCTATGGAGAAGTGGGATATAACATTTGAAGCAGGATGAACAGAGAAAGAAGATACCAGCGTCTTCAGCTAGACTCCACTTTGGAAACACCACTCCTTGGATTTCTATTTCACCCTTTCCAGTCTGCAGCAATCTCCCTACAATCTCAGGCCTTCCGCATCTGTGCTTGCTTTCCCTAGGAGAACTCCCAGCAGAATGGGAGCGAGCACTTCCTTAGACAAGCATCTTAAGGTCTCTTGCTGATCGTTCCCAGCATGGCGATGGAAAGTGGCAGGCTTCCTTCCCCTTTCGTAACTTTCCCAGCCCTTGCCTGTGACTTTGGCTCCACATAACAGTTCAGAGAGCAGCACAGTGTGTTCCAAAGGTGAGGTCGCACTCAAGTCCAGCTCCTGGTTACAAAAATCTGAGCAAATCCTTTGACTGCCAGCAATGCAATTTTCTTCTGTTTTTAAAACTGAGTCTCAAGATTCAAGGATTTGCTTTTAAAGTAAATTCTTTCTTTTTTTTTTTTTTAAGTTGTGTGAAAGGATCCCACAGGGGACCTCAGAACACCACACTTCCTTTGTTCACCTTCTTGCAATTTCCTCCTGAGTCACTAAGGTTGCTCAACCTGAAGGGCACTTAAGCGTGATTACTGCAAAGGTAAACAGTCTCTGTAGCTGCATTCACGACACAAGCCCCTCCTTTCCCAGCAACACACACAGACTTGTTCTGTTTGCTTTGGGCTTTTCCATAGCTATTAACATTACTCAGCTGGGTGCAGTGAGTGGCGTGGATGCCCTGGAATGAGCTGCAGTCCGGGCTTCTTTGTGGATTCCAGACACCATGGGAATGGAAGCGAGCACTTCTTTAGACAAGCATTTTAAGGTCTCTTGCTGATGGTTCACAGCATGGGAATGAAAAGTGGCAGGCTTCCTTCCCCTTTCGTAACTTTCCCAGCCCTTGCCTGTGACTTTGGCTCACATAAGAGTTCAGAGAGCAGCACAGTGTGCTAATTCCATTTGAAGTTTCAGCTGGCAATTACCCACTCAGCAATGTAAAAAAAAAAAAAATTGAATTTTAAACAGGAGAGAAGGGACATAGTAAGATTAGCTGAGCCTCGAAACTTCTGTGACTCCCCTTACTCTTTTCGAAATACTTGTGAGGTTCTTCAGGGACACTCTGATTGCTTGTGCGTTTAAAAAGCATGTGCCCCCTCACAGTGCCTCCAATTTCTACCTCCAGCACACTCCTTGTGGTTCAATGTATGCAGCAGTCCCTTGGCCCTTTCTCAGTGCAGAGTTCACACGGCAGCTAACTCGCAGTCAACAGCAAGAATTCCTGCAACCAATATGGGGACTAAGAGGTGATCTAGCAATAGGGAAAGGAACTTACTGACATCCTCCCTCTGCTTCCATCTGCAAGGACAAAAAGAACGGTTGGAGAATATTTCTTTAACTATGCAACTATGTGTTGAATTTGCTTAACTAGTTAATGATGGTGTTCCGTTCGTTTATGTTTCAGAATATTTAGCCCTGTAAAGATGTGTTCCATCTATTTAATTATGTGAAGATGTGTTGCTCATTTTTGCCTTGCCTGCCTAAGGTACCTGATTGGCCTAATAAAGAGCTGAATGGCCAATAGTGAGGGAAGAAGTGGAACTTCAGGGCAGTGAGAGTAAGTAGGAGGAAAAATGTATGCTCCAGGAAGAAAGAAAAGAGGATGCCAGGGAGATGCCAGGGGCCACCCAGCTAGGAGGAAGCAGGAAAGTAGGATGTACAGAATGAAAGAAAGGGGAAAGGCCCAGAGACAAAATGTAGATGAATAGAAACAGGTTAAATTATGTTAAAAGAGCTAGTGGGACAAACCTAAGCTAAGACCAAGCATTCATAATTAATAATAAGTTTCCATGTCCAATGGTAGCCCAAAGAAAACGCCAACTACAGCAGACATTCTCCGGGAGAACATCATCTTCAAGCATATCTGGAAATAAAGACATTTTTGAACATTTTTAGAGAAAATCACTTCAAATTAAATAAGAAATTCAGAAAGCTTTCGCCTTATAATTCTGGAGCCCCAGGCTTGGTGGGAAATTGACTTACCTGTCATACTTGCCTTTCCTAAGTAGAAGTCAGGTTTGCATGCATTAGTAGATGCATCTACATCAGCAACGTAGCAAATTACTTACCTTCCCTGAACTCCGTGCTCTTCTCTGCGACAAATACTCCACCGGAAGGAACTTTCAAGCCCCACCAGCCACTTTGTTGTGCTGGGGAAATAAGACACTCCGAGATTTTCATCTCTTCTCTTTTCATCCTAATTTACAATTCCTTTTGGAGTGAACACACCTCAAAGAAAAGGCTGCGTCCGAGTGTCAGACGGTATGCCGGCCTTCAATCTCCTCTGCGAGGATGATAAACACATGGTCACGCTTAGTCCTGTTCATTCTGCCTCCAAAATGTATTCCGATCTCTCCGCCATCTCTTCATCAAAACCTCCTCACTGGCCTCCATGCTGATTTTCCTGCTTCCGGAACGCGTTCCACACTGCAATCAGAGGTGTATTGTATTAAAAGTTTCAGAGCAAGACGGAACCTTTTCAGAAACGCATCTGTGGCCTCGCAGCTCCCAGGATGAAACCCAAGCCTGCTGACTGTATTCCCAAAGGCAGTCAGGATCGAACCCGACTCGAGTTCTGACAGAGGGCAGCTGACCCTTCTGTCACCGTGCTTCTCTATGGTGCTCTTGTCCACGCCAGACTCAGTGCTTTCCTCACTAGGGGCTTCCGGCGTGCTCTTCTCTTTCCGCTGGCTTGACCGGAAATGATGTCAGCATTTTCAAGAAAGGAGCTGCCGAGTCAGTGCCACAGACTTGAATCCAGTCTCCACCACTTAGAAACTCCGTGTCCGCTCATCCATTGCTGCTGGGAACGCAAACTTGTGCAACCACTTTGGAAAGCAGTGTGGCGGTTTCTCAGGAAATTCGGGATCAACCTACCCCTGGACCCAGCAATAC
>NC_022028.1:17034680-17043297 GCF_000317375.1 Microtus ochrogaster
GGTGCCTCAGTGTCTCTGTGTCTCCATTAACCCATCGAATGGCTCCGATAAGCAGGCATTCACTGGTGGAATTGAGAGTGCCCCAGCCAGCCTCACGGCATTATGTCTCCTCCCATCCCTTCACGCTTAGCCTCTACCTCGGCTTCTTATTTATTTCCGCCATTGCCCTTACCTCAATTTATAATTCCTTTGGCAATTTTTTTTTCTCTTTTGGTTTTTCGAGACAGGGTTTCTCTGTGTAACAACCCTAGCTGTCCTGGAACTAGCTCTTGTAGACAAGGCTGGCCTTGAACTCATAGAGATCCGCCTGCCTCGGCCTCCCGAGAGCTAGGATTAAAGGCGTGCGCCACCACCACCACCTGGCTCTTTTGGTAATTTGTATCTGCTATTTGTTATCTGCCTTCACCATTTGAATGGGAGCCCAGTACAGATAGCAACCTCAGCTGTCCTCCTTAACACAGTGCCCGCAGCCGGTTGAATAGTGTACAGATGAGAAAAAGAACCACAGTAAGAACAAACGCTTGTGCGGTGTGTAAATCGGCACCACGGAGGTCCGTGATGTGGCCATTCTTGGAGCCTCTCAGTCTTTAGGACCCTAGACGGCACCAGCGGCAGGGAAGGGAAGGAGGGCTGTTCTCTACCACGGACCGTTGCCCTGCGCACGTCTCCTCTTGTCCTTCTCAATAAGCCCAAAGAAGCAGCAAGTAAAAAACTCAAATATCATTTCAGCCTCTGGGTCTGTTTTGTTTTAAAGGGGGTCTGCCAGATTTAAAGGTCTTCCAGATTTTTGAAGATTTGTAGAAGGGTTCCCTGAGCAAAAGATAACTGCTTGGCCCTTAAAATGCTCCCTCCAGAGTGACTGTTTAGGACTTTAAACGTCTCGAAACAAACAAGTTCTGCACTCGTGTTTGTGGGCTTATAATGTAGTTAGAGAAAGCGTAGACCACAGCCAGCCAAGGTGAAAACACTTTCCAATCAGTGGAAACGAGAACGTCAAGTCACACAATTCCTCACTGCGCCACCTGAGGGCGCAAGAACACCAGCTAAGAGAGACACCGTGACTGAAAAGCTGTGTCACCTTTTCTCTTCATCCCCACATCAGAATTATGTGACAGAGCTTGATAAAACACTAATTCGATGGCTCTTCTGAATCAAAAATTGAATTTTATTAAGCACCTCCAGTACCTTTTTATACAGCTAATGTTGGAAAACACCTCCAGGAACCTCTTGGTATAATTTCTGCACATCGTCTCTGATACAGAGGTGATTCATCAGCTTATGCAACATAAAGCTACTAATTAGAAAATCGCATTCCTTTATAAAATATAAGATTAACATTCATAGTATAGTTTGCAGATGTTGATCCCAAATCAGAGTGGCTGCAGCCGTGCCGAACGCCACATCCGGGCGCTTCCTGAGGGGCAGGGCGACCGTTCACTACTCACCTGCATACTTTTTCCTGATGAATCACCATGCCACAGTCTGCAGCCATCCTTTCCATGGGCAGAGATGCACGAAGCCATAATCTGTATAATAACTATAATAATTTGAACTAAAAACAGCTGCCAATTTCTGATTTAAAAATAAAAGCAGTCCTTTTTTATTCCCCAACACCAGTGATATCCATTCCGGGATTCTCCGCGGACTGATTTCGTCCAGCTTCGTTCTCACTAGCTCTTGAAAGCCGTCTGTCAAAGATGCAACTGGGAAACGTGTGTCTTAAGTTCTGTGTTAACCTAGCTCAGTGCTCTCCCCGTGATTCTGACGTCCTAGGCATCCCCTTCCTTCAATATCTTGGTCTCCCTATAGCTCTGCGTTACTCTTCTATGTTCCATGTGTAATGATTTGGCTCTTTGAGAAACTACCTGGACGTGTTCTGCTGTGGTCCACACTATTTCCCACTCCTGCATCTCTTCTGTCATCGATTGGCATGTCACCATTTTGTTTTAGCCAGGTACCCAAAGTCCCAACTGGTTTTGCCCTCTTGATCGTTCTGACAGATATCCATCAGTCCCGGATCAGTGGATTGTGAACAAGACAACGTAGGCCTCTGTCCTTCCTCTGCCTCCACACCCCCACTTTGTCCTCTCAAATACTGAGGTCTGTCCATTTTAGCCCCAGCGCTTTTTGTACCTTCTTTCCATCTTCGTTTCTCCTTTCCTGTCGGTCACATGTGGCTCCAGGAACCTCCTGTCTCATATCCCTCCTCGTCATACCCCTTATCTGCTCTGTGTTCCGCTGGTGCTCCAGTCCCCTGAAGCTCACACACTCCACTCAAGTGCCCCAGGGTGCTTCTGTCCTATAAGCCTTGGCTCAAAATACCATGCTCTTTTGAAGTCTTTAGGACATCAGAAATTCTTATTAATTCATCTCAATGCAGCTTATTGATTTAAAAAAAATACCATATTTTACTATAACTGTTGGGATTCCTTTGAGCAGAAAAAAAATCACTGTCTTTTATTTTAATGTCAATAACAGCTCTCTACTCAACCATTTTTGAAATAGCGAACACAAAAATTCATGATCCTTATTACAGTAAAACATATGTCATATGTTTAGAAAGAGGAGGTATATGTTTCTTTTTAAATCACGTTAACTAGCAACACTTAAACCAGAGTTCAGGATCCATGTCCTGTTTATACAGTATCTGCCACAGCAAGTGACCTACCAAAAAGACGAATATCATTGAATTAAAAATAAATGCACAAAGGATAAAAATATAAAACACAGAAAGCATGAGTCTTGTCACCCTCCAACAGCCAGAGAATCTGTCTCATTTAGTGTTGTCCGTCTTCAGTCCTCTCCCACCCCAGACACAGCCTGTCCCTAGCCTAACAGCGTTAAGAAGCAGGCAGAGCATCATGAGGCCGCTACCACCCTATCCACCCTACCTTTGAAGCCTTCTCTTGCCTGGAATGCCTACTCTAAACGTCTTCACTCTTAATACAGCCATCCGTGCAGCGCTCTCTGGTGAATCCAGCTTTCGTTGTACACCACGCATGCATAAAGCCCATACGCTGTTGCGGCTTTCACAGCATAATTCGGGATCATTCATAATCACCATTTGGAATCATAGAAAGGTTCCATTGGAATGGCAATTTCACGATCTTGTCCCTCAGAAAGATGAATTTTGAGTTGCTTGAAGATGAACCATGCTTCAGTTTCTTTTATATCCCTAGCTACACCATCCACAAGCTGGATACTATAAAAGAAATCAATATTACATGTTTATTGATTCTTTCACCACGCGAAGGCTCTTTGTACACGGAGGCAATCCTGGCTAGCTAATGAGATTGTGTAGGTAGGAATAGATTGATCTGGACCACAGTGAAGACGGGAGGAAGGGAGACAGCTATCCCTCTTTACCTTCTTGGGAAGTACGTTAAAATCTCAACCTGTAACCTGCTTTTTAAAAGTCAATACAGTGGTGGAATTTTTCAGAAAAAAAAAATACATGACTTCCTGGAAATTTGATGTATGTATCTAAGTGCACGTGGCTTTCCATCAGTCTCCAGAATGTAGATGTCCCATACTGCAGTAATTATGAGAGGTTGTCACTTTTTCATGCTGAAGAAGTTCTTGTTTGCCACAAGCCTTCAGTTAGTAACAGAAATGAGGGTATATAAATACAGCGTGATGTTTTTCCATGGAGAAAAATTGAAATAGATGTCATCAACCGTGCAAGAAGTATTAATAAAAAGGAAGAAAAATGATGGGGGGAGTATCACAAAAAGCAATCAGCCAACCCTGTCATTTCAAGAAGTCTAGTACAAATTGGGCAGGAAGAAGGTCTTTGACGGATGAGCGGTCAGACGGTACCCACTACCTCCATACGGCACATCTCTCAACTCCTCAATAAGAGGCATTTTATAAACATACCTGACAACAACACACAGCCGTATTCAACTTTTGCCAGAGATGAATGTTTATTATTTTCTTGTGTAATCATAGCAGAATGTCTGGGAATCATGAGGATTTTTCCCTCTCACAATCTCAAGTTATGAAAGCTTAGCTTTCTTGGAATTAAACAACTGGGATGTTATCTAAGCTACATCAATTTTAAAAGCAGTTTTGAACTAATTCACCTTACCCACTGATAAATATAAAAGCTGTCACACTTGACCCGTGCTCAGAGTTTAAGGGATAAATACATCCAGATATGTTATGTATGTGCATGATACGCATACAGAGAGCACATGTATGTGTGTATGTATCCTTGCAGTAATCCTGCCTGGTTTTTATATCTATATGAAAATGCATGGGAAAGCATGCCTTGAGGCTGAACTCAGTCTCACAGGGGACTGCCCTGAGGCTAGCAGGAGAGGCCAAGCGCAAATTCTGCAAGCCCGTGCATCCTAGATTGATCTACACTGCCAGTAGACACAAGTGGTTCCAGCCTGTGGAAATTCGAGGCCATCCACAAATGAGAGCTTTCAACCTTTCTTTTCATAGCCTCCTTTCTGACAAGAAAGAAAAAGAAAATCAGATTTGCCTATTGCTCAAGAGTTGTAAAATTGTGGGCCACATGTAGCCACAGGAAATGCATCCGACCACATTCTCAGGCACGCCGAGCTGAGCACGGTCTTTTCTGTTACTGTCAACCTTGCCACACCTTTGATTCTTTAGTAGGGCTGTAAATCAGGTCACCACCTTGTTTGCACCATAGCAACAGCCCGTTGGCGTTACATATATTTAAATAGCTTAATTCCATAAGGCAAACATTCTGTAGTATCCATTGCATGCAAAGACAGATGGGGAGACAGCCTATTCAAGGCCGAGCCCAGCTCCAATGCTTTCAAACCCTGGGACTCTTCATAACTGAATGGCGTGATATCACAAAACAGGAAGTTTCAAGTTAGCCAATGTCATCAGAATCTACACAAACCTTAAGATTAAACAAAGACTTGCTCCTTAAGAGTTAATCTCAAATCTCCAGGCATCCTAATGTGAGTTCAGCATCATGTAACATACAAACACTGAATATGCAATAAAATCAGTTGGCATTTCTATAATCCTACACTGCTGGAATCATATTGTTCTGGTAGGAAAGAATGTCGTCCTTTGGGAGGTGTAAGACTGTCGTCCGTCCGGATATTTTCATCAACCTGCGCCACCTTTGTTTCATTCCAATTCCACAAACTTCTTCCATCATCTTCCTAAAGTTCCCACGTTAACTTTTCACTCGCAGCTCCTTCAGCTTTCTTCCTAGACCCTTAACCCTCTCGCTGCCAGTGGAATAGTCAACTAAGCCTTGCTTCAGTCACCTTAGGGTCTCTGGTTCGTGTCTTTGTAGTGTAATACCAGGAAAAATTGTTTAATAATGTAGTTTTGTTCTTTCACGAACCAAGAACCTTTACAAGTGTTAGTACTATATCAAATATGGCCTCAAAGGGTGTGCATGCTAGGAATAAACAAGCCCTCAAACACGAAGCCCCCACAGTAACGGACAGTCCTTCACTGTACATCTGTAGCTCCTCCTCAGCTCTCTGTGTAGCCCTGGCTATCCTGGATCTCATTCTGTAGACCAGGCTGGCCTTGAACTCACAGAAATCTACCGGCCTCTACTTTCCTGTGCTGGGATTAAAGGCGTGCACCATCACTCTCCAGCCCTAATCAGACCAATTCTAAACACCATTGTTTCTTTTGCATAGTCCCCAAGTCCCACAGGATCCCATTCGATCACCATAAGGCAGGGAAGGTTGCTGCATAATACTGTTTTTATTTTTCTTCACACCAACTTCTCTGCACCATATCTCCACAGCCTTCTTCGCCTTCACCCTTGCTGTGCTTTCCCCCTCTGCCAGTTAAATGAGGAGCAGTCCCACTGAGGTCCCGCATCTTGAAGGAACCACTGATATAAACATAAAACCTTTACACTTACAAACAACCCCAAGCCTGGCCTGCAGTACATGCCAGCAGTCCCAGCCTAAGGAGGCTGAGGAGAGTGGATTGTAAATTTAAGGCCAACCTGGATTGGTTGGTTACAAGACAGCCTGGATTATGAGACCCTATTTTAGGAACAAACACTATCCCTTCCAAAAACAAACACACAATAATTAAACAAATGAAAAAAATCCCACAACGAATCCTTTCGACGCTTATAGTGATTTGCATGTGGTAAAAACCTTGATTTGTTTGTTTGTTTGTTTGTTTTATTGATTTTTATTGAGCTCTATATTTTTCTCTGCTCCCCTCCCTACCTCTCCCCTCCCCGTCAACCCTCTCCCAAGGTTTCCATGTTCTTAATTTACTCAGGAGATCTTGTCTTTTTCTATTACCCATGTAGATTAGATCTATGTAAGTCTCTTTTGCATCCTCATTGTTGTCTAGGTTCTCTGGGATTGTGATTTGTGGGCTGGTTTTCTTTGCTTTATGTTTAAAAACCACTTATGAGTGAGTACATGTGATAACTGTCTTTCTGGGTCTGGGTTACCTCACTTAAAATAATGTTTTCTAGCTCCATCCATTTGCCTGCAAAACTCAATATGCCGGGGGTTTTTTTTCTGCTGTGTAATACTCCATTGTGTAAATGTACCACATTTTCCTTATCCATTCTTCTGTCGAAGGACATTTAGGTTGTTTCCAGTTCTGGCTATGACAAACAATGCTGCTATGAACATAGCTGAGCACATGTCCTTATGGCACAATTGATCATCCTTTGGATATATACCCAAAAGTGGTATTGCTAGGTCCTGAAGTAGGTTGTTTCCTAATTTTCTGAGAAATCGCCACACTGACATCCAAAAGGGCTGTACCAGCTTGCATTCCCACCAGCAATGCAGGAGTGTTCCCTTTACCCCACAACCTCTTCAGCATAAGTTGTCATCAGTGTTTTTGATCTTGGCCAGAAAACTTTGATTTTATTTCTTCATAAGGTGTTACGTTTGTAGACTCTCTCACCAGCAACACCACTCCCTCTCTTACATCACACACTTCTAAGACACATCAGAAGCAACTTAGAAAGTCCTGGGATACCTCTCAGCATCTTTGTTCATCTCTATTTGCAACAGGCCTGAAGCATTTCTTATTGTGGTTCCATTTTTAAGCAATACTTCTCCCTCTTAGCCTAGGTAAAGACTTTGTTTCATCCATGAATCAACTCTCTGCCCACTGAGATGCTAGAAAACCACACTCTCTCAACCTATTCACCCATGGGCTTTCCTCAAACCATTCTGCTATGAGCCACTGTACTAACACTCACTGTGCATGCTTCACCACACAACACACACTTGGAAGGTCTCTACTTAACAATATCTCTGGAATGGAGTTATGATTTTCTTGCCAGCCACAGACCAAATGCTTTTCCTGCTCACTCTTAATGGAATTAGCCACCATCTACAATGTGTTACCCTTAACCACTCTTCCTTCCCATGGAGCCATCACCCCCTGATGTTTCCTCTTCCCCTTCTGCCACTTGCACGCATAATCTCTCTAAATCCTTCTTTCTTAGCTCTAACTCTGAAGTAATGTCTAACGAGCATTCTTGCCTGGCCTGAAAACCGTCCTAAGCCTGGCTTCATTAAGATTCACTGTGAATTTGTGCTCTGCATCCCAAATGAGCTTAGTTCCAAGTCTTTTCATGAAAAAGCTCTTGTCATGTAAACCTCTAGACATCTCTATAAAGCAATAAAGATGTGGACTATCTCTTCTTGCTTCGGGAATTGGCAAACATTAAAAACGGGAACTGCCATGGATTCTCCCAAAGTTGCCCATAAAATAATGTTCTAATAGAACAACAGATTGAGAATGAAATTACTTACAGCTTTAGAAGTTGTTTGAATGGCATTGCTTATATTATGAAGACTGTTAGCTCTAGCAATTCCCATTATAGGAGACAGCAGATGGCTACTGGGGGCTGGCTAAGTGCATTTTTCTCAGTGATGCAGCCACTGGCATGTCATGCTACCCAGTGAAAAAGTACTCCCAGGAGTGGAAGGGGGTGTTTCCCAGCTCCCATTTGTCATCATTTCACTGTGAGCAATTAGATAACACAGGGAAGTGCCAGGAATAAGAAAGGAACGGCAGGGTTTCTTCCTTGATCACGCAGGTTTTTTAAGCCATATTTCAGAGGGAAGAATGACTTTATAGCTACTAATATCAATCATTTAAAAAGATATAATCAGGCATATTAGTAAACACCAGTAATTCTAACAGTTGGGAGGGAGAGCTTCAGCTCTACAGAAAGTTAAAAGTTAACCAGAATTACAGTGATAACCCAAGCTGGTCCTGGACATCTTGCACCCAGGCCCAGCCAGGACGATCCTGCTCATCCTCCCTTCCATGTACCATCCTCAAGCCCCAGATGTAGCCCTAGAACCAGTGTCACAGCTTGGTCTGGTCATCCCTGCCCAACTCCCTTCTACCTCCAAGATGGACTAAGAAGCCGTTCTATGCACCCGCACAGACCCTCCTCCTACCACCCCACATTACTGTTCCACATTTCCGCTTCCATGTTCCACGTGCAGGACCCCAGCCTACTCTAATCAGCTCTGGACATACTACTTCCAACCCCAGCTTGAAAAGATTGCACACCCTGCATGCCAGTCCAACCCTTGTATCCTTATGAATCCCAGGAGACAGAATTTAAAAGAACATCATGGGGCTAGAGAGATGGTTC
>NC_022028.1:17044832-17050639 GCF_000317375.1 Microtus ochrogaster
CTGAAATAAGGATTAATTGAAAAGTCAAGTAACCTCACAAGAAAATTCAAGGAAAAATCTTACAGGCTGACTAAATCAAACAGAAGATGAATTAGCAGGTCTCAAAGACAAAGTAAAAGAATATGACAACAAAGAATATGAAAAGAAAACTAAAAGCACAGGAAAGGAGCATACAGGAATTGTGGGACAATGATCAAATGAAAAAACCAAGTCTTCAAATTATAGGCATAGATGGGTGATAAGCCAATGGCACAAACATTCTAAGCCAGTGACACAGACCAGACCTTCAACACGATCATAGAAGAAAACTTTCTCAAGCTGAGGAAAGACACACTCACAGAGATACAAGATGCACACACACACACAAAAAAAAATAGACAAGGTGAGAAGAAAAATTCCCCACATTATATTATATTAAAAGACTAAATACACAAAAACAAAGAAAAGGTATTGAAAGCTGAAAGAGAAAACACACAAGTCAAATACAACAGAAAACCCAGAAAGTCAGAAGAGCCTAGAGCTGGACACTCCAAGTTCTAAGAGACCGTGACTGCCAAGCTAGAGTATTTACTCAGCAAATCTATCCGCCATGCTGAAAGGAGAAAGAAAAACAAGCTGAAATAATTCACATCCAGAAAACCAATGGTGGTGGTTTGAAAGAAATGGCCCCCATAAAAAGTGGCACTATTAAGAGGTTTGGTTTTGTTGGACTGAGTGTGGCCTTATTGTAGGAAGCGTGTCACTGAGGTGGTGAGTTTTGAGTTCTTCTTTGCTCAGGCTATGCCCAGTGTGGACACAGACTGCTTCTGCTGCCTGCAGATCAAGATGTAGAACTCTCGCGTCATTCTATAGCACCATGTGTGCCTACACGCCACCCACCATGACAATAATTGACTAAACCTCCGAACTGTAAACTAGCCCAATTAAATGCTTTCCTTTATTAAAAAATTGTTGTGGTCTAAAATAATGACAACAATGACAATAATTATAATAATAAACAAATTTCTAGATTCAGTCAAATTACCAAACCCATTCTCACAGTGACACACTTCCTCCAACAAGGCCACACCTACTTCAACAAGGTCACACTTCCTATAGTGCCACTCCCTATGAGCTTCTGGGAGCCACTTACATTCAAACTACTACCACAGCAGCCATACCAAGGGAGTATGCTCAAAGGACTCAACATTCTCCTCCATAGACACTTGTTTATCAGTGTTCAGTGCCATTCTCTTTTCAATAGACAAGAAACAGAAACAACCTAAATGTCTTCCAACAAATGAATAATGAAAATGCATTCCATATGTGAATTGGAATTTAATTGACCTGCAAAAAAAAAAAACATGAAATCATGAATTTTGCAGATAAATGGATGGAACTAGGAAGTAACAGCATGAGTGAGCTAACCCAGATCCAGAAAGACAAATATTTCCTATTGTTTCTCATCTGAGGATCCTAGCTCCAAATCCTCAGATGTGAGTTTACACGTGGAATAACCACAGGAAAGTGAAAATGGACTATGATGGAGGAAGATCATTAGAAAGGGGGTTAGCGGGATACACGTTATATGATAAAGTGAGGGAAATGGAGGGGCTTCGATTGGAGTAGGGGAAGGAAAGCAAAGCAGAAAGAAAAGGAAGGATAAGAGAAAACTCCCACTATGGATGTACAATAAAACAATAAAAAATCATGTTGTTTTTATTTACCTAAAATCATATAATATATAATACATATGTATATATATTTATATACACACACACGTATAGTTTAAATGAAGTTATTGTACTTGGACCGACAATGCTTCCCATGAGAACCATAGACTATCTAGCAAATCTGCAGTACAAGGCATGAGAAGCTTCCTTTTAAGTCGCTTGTCAGAGGACTCCAAGAGACTCCCAAAACAATATTGGCTATTGCTGTTGCCCTTGGTTGCCTCCCAGACACTGAAATTAAGTCCTCAATGCTGAAGACACTGCACATTTCAGATATAGGACTCAGAGAATCTAAGCTGAATCTGACCTAAAACCCTGTTCCCTGAAGAGTAACTCTAATAGTACAGGAAAGTGACAAGGGGCTGGGCAGGGGTGGCACATGCCTTTAATTCCAGCACTCGGGAGGCAGAGGCAGGTGGATCTCTGTGAGTTCAAAGCCAGCCTAATCTACATATTGAGTTCCAGGACAGGCTCTAAATTGAGAAACCCTGTCTTGAAAAACAAAACAACAACAACAACAAAAGAACCAACAAAAACAACAACAACAACAAAAAACTACCAAGGGGCAGGAGCAACAAATAGATTCACCTTGATTTGATGCCAATGAACCACAGCAATGACCAGCATAGCAAGATATGCCTTAGGTTACATTAGTTACACTCATCTTGGCAGTAACCAACGACTGTCGAATTAGACTTAAGGCCTACTAAACAGAAGGGAAATCAGGACTGCTACTGGAAACACAGCCAGCTGCCTGGAGCTAATGAGGTCATGGAGGTTAGAGGGAAACCTGCTGCCTCTACTTTACTAAACCATCATAATTCCCAACGGTATTCAAAATATTTATTCTTATGTCTACAGAGAAGCATAGCTTTTACCCTAACCAAAGAAGCATTTCTTTGCAATTCGTGTTGACCATGACATGGTAGGCCGGTTCTTTTCTCATTGCTTCTGCCCTCGGGTACCAACAAGCTGCTGCTAGGGATGCTGACTCCTCAACTCAATGCCCCCCATAGGCAGCGCTGAGCAATGGGGGAGGGAAAAGAGACTTCAGAAAGAACTCACCTTCAACTACTCCTTGGGTGTGGCCAGGAGTGTCTCCAATAGAATCCTGATAACGTGTTGGAAGACGTTGCTGACTGGCCAGAGGCCGACCCCGCCCCTTGGCCTAGCTAGCAGCTTTTCTCAATGAGCTAGACAACAGGGAATTCTTTCCCTCCAGCAAAGGTTCCCGCTCTCTGCCTAACCTCATCTGGAGGACGTCTCTGAGCTGGAGGATGAACGTCTCTGAAAGCTCTCTCTAAACCAGATGTCAGTCTCCAAAACCAGATGCCTAATTCATCTTTAGCTTGACCCTTGGAACAGATCCCTGCTAAGGAGTCTTGAACCAGGAGTTCTGCTATAGGGCCCTTCTGCCACATACTAAGTCTTGTGATAGGAGCAAAGAAAACCCCACAAACACATCCTGAGAAAACAGGACTAAATTGTTCTTCCAATTCTCAGTAATTCATAGAAGTAACTTCAAAGCCAAATTCAAAGAAGTTACTATGTTACCACTCCATTTCTTTCAGGGTTCTATACCATGGTAAGTTTTTCTTGTGGTAAAGAGAATATTGAATTCAACAGTCAAAAAGAGATTTTTAATCTTAATCAATTCTTTGGGTATTGATCACTTCCTGGCTTAACTAGAACCCTCCAGGCTTCAAAGAAATAAGCCATTGCTGCTCTAAGAGTTGCTGGGGTGTAGCTAATAATAACCAATTGCGTAAATTTGTGCGTGGTGACGAGAAGCTGTGTGACAAATTTTCAGGCTGGTCGATGACTCAGAACCAGACAGGAAAACAGAGCCAGCAGGACTTCCAGATTTCCTCTCGGGGTGTGCTCCGTCATCTTCTCATTCCAGGTCTGAATGGTGATGACTTCCCGGTGGTGGGCCCGCTTAGCAGCAATGGGGTTTACAGTTTTAGCCTGGGACCTGGCAAAGCAAGGATCAGGAACAAGCTCTCAACCTAAGCCTTTGAATCCACGGGGTCCACCGTGGAAGGCTCTTCTGTGCGGTGCCCTGTGTGGCTTTGTGTTATAATCCTGATAGAGTGATAAGAACGTGAAGAAAGGGCGGCCACACAGCCACATGTTCCCAGGTGGGCCATGCTCACTTTGAAGGAGTGGCACCATCTATGTGACACCCCGGAACCGCAGCCCAGTCATTATGTACCGCGTGAGTAAGCGGGGTTAGCTTGTCTCAGTAGGAAGTAGCAGGAAAAGTCTCAGGCCTCAGTTACAACTTCAGGTGCCAGTTTTCGCACACTCTGCTCAGTTGTTCTTAAACTCTCCTACTCAGATCGGAGGAAGGCTTTGCCCATCTGAGCTGCACCTGAAGAAAGGCTTTGCCATGGTCTGAGCCCGCGGTCCTTCTCCATGATACATACTCACTCCCGCCTTCATCTGTTCTTTATACATTCGCTGCAGGTTTCCTCGGCTCCTGTGAGCTCAGAGACTGGGAGTCCACTGTAGAATCTACGCTGAAGTACAAACAAAGGCCATGATCCTTCGCGGTGTAGCGCACGGAAGAGAGGAGCAGAGAGAAGATCTTCGCTAAGTGGTGTGAGACCAGATGAGAGGATCGGCTAACGAGGATGAGGAAGAGAAGGTTCAGGAAATGCAAGCCAGAAATGAGGCATAACCTTAAATACACAAACAGGCACGCGGGAGAGCAGCAGCCGTAATACTTGTGGGCGGAAGAACTAAGAATCAGGACTTGAGAGGTGACTCAGCAGAGGCAGGAGAGCACTTGTTCGTTCCCTTGCAAGGAACCCAAGATCAGGTCTCAAGGAAACCTACCAGTTCCAGGAGATGCAATGCTTTCTTTTGGCTTCCCCCGTACCTGAACACACACGCATATGCATAAAAAAGGTGTGTGGGTTTTCAGGTGGGAAGCTAAGCAAGAGCTAAGGTTAGAGGGAAGCAAGGTCTGCAATATCAAAGCACTTGGGTGTTGGGCTAGACAGTGTGTATTTCTGTCTAAAGCT
Organism: Microtus ochrogaster; assembly: GCF_000317375.1. Taxonomy (NCBI): domain Eukaryota; kingdom Metazoa; phylum Chordata; class Mammalia; order Rodentia; family Cricetidae; genus Microtus; species Microtus ochrogaster. Next base: position 17,049,574 of record NC_022028.1, read on the forward strand.
GCGGAGAAATGCTTTAGGTTAGTTCCACAGTCGATTCCTGTTTTCGGAGAAATGGCTCCGTGGATGTATCAGGAATGAATGAGGGGGAAGCAAGGTTGCATAAGAGGGATTCAGAGTGGTACTACCTCTTAATCTTTGAGGCAAAGTGAAACTATGAGTGTGATGTTAATGTATCTGTGTTCACAGGCCCCGCAAAGAAGCAGAGGATGCCATGGTATCAGTCATGTATCTTTAAACATCAGGTCTTTGTAATATTTTCTTGCCAAGTTAACGGAAATTAACAAAAGAGCAACTTAACCCTGGGGCAGGGGCTTTCCACCTCTAGGTCGTAACCCAGTTGGAGGTCAAACAACTCTATCACAGGATTCACCTAAGACCATCTGCATATCAGATGTTTACAGTATGATTCATAACAGTAGTAAAATTATAGTTATAATGTAGCAATGCCAAGAGTTTTATGGTTGGGGTTGTCACAACATGAGGGACTGTATTAATGGGTCCCAGCATTAGGACTAGGGAGTTAGCTTACCGTCCGGAATCAATGGCTTTTGAAAAGAACTTTTTGGTTTTGTTTGTTTGGGTTTTTTAAGGTAGTTGCCCATGAGAATAAGTTTGTCGTCTCCCCAGGAAGACTGACTGGCTTCAGTGTCTCCAGTCACTTTTACATGGGCGCTACGGTGAATACAATCCAGGTCTCTTACCAAAAAGAGATGACTTTAGAAACAGCTTTTAGCGGTAAGGCACGAACAATTTCTATATGACAGCCACGCGTTCCAACATTTGCGGCAAGGCTAAGCCTTGAAAGAGTAAGATTCCAGTTCCAAAACCCACCACATGGGTTCCTTTCCAGTCTGACCTAAAATTTTATTTTAATGAAAGACATTTTTTTTCACTGTTTATCTGTCACTTACTACAAGTTTACTGGATATTTAAGGTGTTTTAATGAACATAACAAAGATTCCTGCACTTGTGAATTTATAATCTACTAGGGTCGAAGACAAAACAGATATAATTCTCAAAATAAGAAATAAGCAATTATAGAGTAGCATAATAAGATAAATTCTAT